>NC_085090.1:1137687-1290187 GCF_963422355.1 Corticium candelabrum
AGCTGTAGCTTACTAGCTACATGTATGACCATGTTCTTTCAGTTGTAGCCGCACACTGTTCTACGTTAGTTGAATTAATTAATTGAGTTGAGTTGTAACTTGAGCAAATAGAGTTCAGTTGAGTTGACTTCAAATAGAGTTCAGAAGGCGTTTTAGAACGATTGACGTGCATGTCTGTTTGCTTGGTGAGTTGTGCGACGTCATTCAAATGAAGAAATGTGACCTGCTATAGAATACCACGCCCACCCTTGTATGGTACCGTGTACTGTGCCCGTGCAGTGTGCCTGTGAAAGCGCGTAGTTTACTACAGTAGAGCCTCGCTAATCCGAATAGCTCTGTACCAGACTCCGTTCTTACCTGTTCGGATTACTGAATTTGTTCGGATTATCAAAATACGAAGCCTTGGAGACCCAGACATAGCCTTGACAATCCAGACCGTTTGCGCATACATATGTCAACAATTACATGCCTACGCAGGGACAAGAATTCTTGCAACGCAACTAACTAAGTAGGTAACCCAACAACAAGCAAAAGCAACTCATTTCTCAAAGTAGTCCGTCACCCGCGTCTGTTCAAGAGTGCTTAGTCTCTTTTTAGCTGCAAGGTCACGTAGGCTCCGAAGAACACTCAAGCTGTATTGAGTTGCTTCTGTCTGTTCCCGAAACCATGTCAAACAATCAGAGAGCATTTGAAATGCACTGCCATGAGAGATGCCAGACTGGTTTGTGCTTGCATCATGATCAGAACTTTGCATTTGATCTTCATCTGCAGCAGTCTCTTCATCACGACCGTGAGCCAAGACTTCAGTGACAATTTCATCATCATCCAAATGAGTGTAACCAGGATCCAAATTGTCTACCATTAACCACTCCTCAATTTCTGTTGAAGTCATTTCATAACCCAAAGCAGAGAAGAGAGGGGTCAAATTAGAAGAAGGCTCTTCAAATGACTCTCCTGATTCTGTGATGCCAGCAGGTTCCTGACTGCCTTCGTCAGGATAAATGGGTAGAATCTTTCTCCAAGACAATCGAATTGTTCTAGGTGTAATTTCATCCCAACTAGCGGAAACTTTATCAGAAATTTCCATCATGTTGATTCCACAAACAAAGTCAATGATTGACACACCTCTATCATTTTGAAGAATAAGATCTTGAAGCATCTTTTTCCTGTATCGGCGTTTAATGGATACTAGCACACCTTGATCCATGGGTTGAATTAACGAAGTGACATTCGGTGGAAGGAACTTTGCGATCACTTTGCCATCTGCTGATATCAGGTCTTCTTCATTCGGATGAGCAGAACAGTTGTCAAGCAGAAGGACAGCTTTATCATCCAAACCCTTTTCCCTTAACGTTTCCTGCACTACAGGAACAAACTTATGATGGAACCAGTCAGAAAATATTCCTGTGTTCACCCAAGCATTAGACTGGTTGTAGTAACTCACTGGCAAGTGATCACGATTGACGTTTTTGAAACAACGAGGATTCTTGGATTTACCTATCAAGACCAAGGGTAGTTTTATGCTACCAGACGCGTTTGAGCAGGCACTGATGGTAACACGGTCCTTTTGAGTCTTGCGCCCATCAGCAGACCTCTCAAAGTGACCAGCAAGCGTTTTCTGAGGCAGCAGCTTATGGTACAAACCTGACTCGTCACAGTTGAATATTTGTTCAGTGCTGTAATCACTATCCTCGACAAAAGCTTGGAAACGTAACACAAACTGATCAGTAGCTGGTTTATCGGCAGACAGCTTTTCTCCTTGTAAGGCCAGCTGTCTAATGCAATGACGCTTACAAAATCTCCAAAGCCAACCAGACGAGGCAACAAAGTTGCCGAAATCCTCTTCTTGAGAAGACTCCTTCAATTTCTCGTGAAGCTGCAAGGCCTTTGCTTGTAGTAGTGGGCCTGATACAGGAATGCCTTTCTCGCGCGTCTGCCGAAACCACATGAAAACAGCCCTCTCCAGCTCCTCGTAAGTAGAAAGCTTCATTGTTTTGGCAAGTCGACTCGTTCCCATTTCGGTTAGCTTCCTTTCGTATTGCCTCAGTTCAGACTCTTTCCTCTTGATATCGCTAATGGTGCTTCGACCGATTCCATATCGTTCACACAGCACAGAATAGGAGACACTTCCCAGTTCATCCAGTATTGCTACCTTCTGCTCTATTGTTAGAGTCTTGTGAGCCCGTTTTGTCTTCTTTGTTATATCTTTGTCTGACGACATGAGAACGTGTACCCGGATATGATCAGATGTTTGTTATTTCCCGGATATGAAAGGACGTTTGCACAAGGCCTCGGAATTCTAAATGCTCTCTGGAAACTCGAGGTCAAGCAGTTAGGGACATTCGGATTAGCGAGGGTTCGGATTAACGAGGTTCGGATTAGCGAGGCTCTACTGTACTTGTAGTAGGTTGACGGGTTCGATGTTTCAATTGTGCCTCGATTTTTCTTAGACAACGAACGAGTCTGTAGACTTCGTCACCACAGTTGCCAACTCGGCGATCCACTAGTGCGAAGCCTAGCTAATTAGCTAAATACATATGTAATATATATTCGTAGCATTTCCTCTCCAATCGGTTCATTACGGTAAAGGTAGTGTGTTGTGTACAATGCACGTACCTACATAGCTAGGGACCGCAGTATTCACTGGCACAGCGTTGTGTGTCAGAGTGGAGTTGTCAAGAGCTGCCAACGTGGTTTGGCACGTGACGGAAAGTAAAGTAAAACCAACACCTGCTTGTGTGTTGGAAATGTGATCTCCTAAGACACGCGTACGAATGGAAGCCCCGCTGAAACCCCCGCTGAAACCCCTGCTGTGGCTAGTGTCTTGAGTCATTTCAATTTTCTATTTTCGATTCATGTTGGAAATAGAAAAGCGAACTGCGCGTTCAAGTTTCTAGTTTTGAGCACATACTTGCCTAAAAATCAAACTTTAAAAGATAAATCTAAAGATCACAAGAATCAAACATCAAAGATGAAAAACCATTTTACAAAAAAATAGAAAGGAAAATAAAAAATAAACAAAATTTTTTTAAATAAGAATGCAAGCAAAAAATTAAAAATTAACTAAAAATTGAAAATTAAAAAATGAAAACATGAAAATTAAAATGTAGAAAATTAAATGGCCGGACCATCCACTGACCATCTCGTCATCTGTATTTCCTCCTCCTGGTACGTCTAAATGCATGCAGTGCTTTGTCATGTAATCATTGTGATTAATTGCGTTTGATCCAATCAGGATGGTAACTGGATCAACAGCTGAATTTCAAATATCTTGTCCAGCATATATTTGGGCGTTGCTTTTGCCTGGAGGCAGCGGCGTAGCCAGCATTCCGTGATTGGGGGGGGGGGGGGAATTACCTTGAGTTTGACTGCTGGTAGCTACTTAACTACCTATTTAGGTATTCGGAAGTATATGTATGCATTTACATGAGACAATGTTGTTCCTTTATATATCCTTCTGTTATGGCGATTCCGCCAAGCCTAGGGTATTCTTTGCCGCTTTAATCACAACGTATTTGAGGAAGAAGAACTCCCAGCGAAAGCTATAGTGGCTGCATGCTTGTACTGTTTAATTAAGTTAACTTAACTTGTCAAGTTCTTTTTTAAAGTTAGCGCATCTTCAGACCTATATTCTCCTGTAAGGTTAATTAATTAACCACAAAATCTGCATGTAGCCCTTGTAAAATGAATAGTGCATGCATGACACCATATAAGCTAGTCTACAAAATGTTTTAATTGGCCAGTTATATAATTTGTATATTGAAAAGTGACATAACTTTACAAACTTCAATACACTCTTACACATCAAAGCTGTTGTTTCAATAATTTACAAATACAGCTGATCAGCAGAGCTACACGACACTGCATAGTGGGATAATAACATCTATCTTATAAACGTTTTACAGCAACGTGAGAGCTGACATTGTCCCAAGAAAAGGGGAAGTTAGATGCATTATTACATGTCAATCCAACTGTTGCAACTATAATTACACTGTTCTGTCATATGTGTCTATATATATTTAACTCGGTCTTTAATTATTACCTGTATCATACAGATTCTGAGAAGCAAGTGAGCTAGTCTAGCATCTTAGACCCTTTCTTTCTCTAATCGGAGCAACAACTGGAACATTCAGTGGCGCCAAAGATTTCACACTAGCTTGATCTTGATTAGCAACTGGTAAGACTTGATTCTCTGACAATCTGCTGTGTTTAGTAGGTCCAACACAAAAAGTAACTTTTTTCTTGTTTGCTTGATTTGTATCATTTTCTTTCATTTTAGGTATATTGACCTCCTTCAAAACCGTAGGTGATGCCCTTGAATCAGTAGCAGCTTTGACTGACATGCACAAATTCTATTGAAAGCAACTATAGGAAGTGAAAATCCAAGTCAATACCATAGATTTCAAATGCTGGCTTTGGCTTTGCAAGTTCTGCTGGTCGTTGTAGTCTAGAAAACAATTGTTGGTAAAAATTGCTTTATGCATATTAATGATAAACATGATAAACCTCTCTTCTGTCAGTTTCAGCAATTGCTCTCTCTCTACTAATGCAGCTTCCCTGACTAGAAGACACTGCCAGTTACTTCAAAAATGCACACAACAGCTTTACAACTCTAACTAATTATTACTAGAAACACACACACACACACACACACACACACACACACACACACACACACACACACACACACACACACACACACACACACACACACACACACACACACACACACACACACACACACACACACACACACACACACACACACACACACACACACACACACACACACACACACACACACACACACACACACACACACACACACACACACACACACACACACACACACACACACACACACACACACACACACACACACACACACACACACACACACACACACACACACACACACACACACACACACACACACACACACACACACACACACACACACACACACACACACACACACACACACACACACACACACACACACACACACACACACACACACACACACACACACACACACACACACACACACACACACACACACACACACACACACACACACACACACACACACACACACACACACACACACACACACACACACACACACACACACACACACACACACACACACACACACACAACTGTTGTATAAAAGTCAGTGATTTTCTTACAATACATTTGATGCGTCCTGGGACGCATTTGAGGAGGTTGGGACGCAGATTTCAGACAGCTCGACGCATCCTATTAAGTGCATTCTTGTCTACTAAAACCCATTACACCAGCAGGTTTAGACTATTCCCCTTAGGGTTGAACTTTGAAATCTGCAATATTTCTGCTGCCTTTTGGACCTTCCCGATGATCTTGGTATAGCAGAGCCTGGCATTTTCGTTTACTATGCTAACTAAGCCCTTCCTACAAAGGGAACAGAGGATTCAGATACAAGGGGTGGAGCTATGATCATTATCCAATTATCTTGTAAGACGTACAGAAAGCAACTGCAACCATTTAGGTTAAATGATGTAACATGTCCAAGCTCTAATGAGCACACCTGGTGTGACCTCCATCTCATAACTCATGATCACTTCCTTAAGGGGTAGACTGTAGGTTACTAGCAGGCGTGTTCTGTTTAAGTACTGCTAAACTGACTTTGCGTCTAGCGCTTGCCCCAGTAACTGTTGACAGATGTACTTGTCATACCAGGAACAAATGCTGGCTGTGAAAGAGGATTCTCTTGTCAGCAATCCTATTATGACAAAACTATGGAACTGTTTGTCTGAAGAGAAAATTGACTGCTTGATGATGCGCATTTTACTGGAAGGTTACTTGGACAGCAACCTGGGTGCAAAGTGTTATAGGCACTCACTGCCACATAACATGATAAACATAATTACAAACTGTTATTATAGACTATAGTACAAAGTATTTGCCTATATTATAACATGATGAGCATAGTCACAAAGTGTTATATTAGTATAGACCTTTGTTTGAATTTTGGTTTAATAATGAAACCTGTCTACAAGTTTGATTGATATACATACATTACAATTACATTCACCTTAGAAAACGTTACTACTGTACCACATTACCTACTTAGGCCACGCCTCTTTATAGGCGGGATCAAATATGCGCAAGATGAGGACGCATGTTTGAAGGGGGTTAGGAAAATCACTGAAAAGTAGATGGTTACTCTAACGGGGAACTCCAACGGAAATAGAACCTGATCTCAAAATGTAGACTTTCTTCCTGCTGCGCTACTTTCAGGCAAACAGAGCCTTTGGTAGCGAGAAAACGCGGGTTAGATACGGAGCATGCGCCAGGCTCGTACATCATTGACGCTAAGCCTTGCGTACAGCAAATGAATTGCCTGCGTATCTCAGTTATCTTGCCAGTAACTACATGAAAACTAAACGGGAATGGTAATTATGAAATAATCTTGTGTTTTAGGCGTTAGAAAAGCTCTATGTAATGAAAGTAGGATGCTACAGGCGGTTTTCTCCAGGAGACTTAACCCTCTCCGCTCACAGAAGATAAAGCTAGCGCAATAAAACTCAAAGGTAACTATTGCATCAAGTCAATGAAATCATAAAAACAACCTTAGAACGCAATGTACAGAACCCAAAATTAAGTGGACTGCACGCTACTGGCACTCAGTTGGAATGAGGCGAGTAGTCCTGTATATAGTCTCGCAGGTAATTTGGTTTCTTCACCACGCGGCCACTTCTAGTTGCCTCACCTCTGTAGTCTCTCAGAACTGCCCTCTGTTTCTCTGCTAGGTTGAGAACTTGTCTGTTCTGATAGATCCTGCTTCTCCTCTTCTTGTTGGTCGCTAGTTGTATGACTCTTCAAAGTGACCTGAGACTCTGCCTGAAGTTGGCAGTCTTGCGGTGGCAGGTTAACACTGGATTCCGCTGCTACTTGCTCTAAGCCAACGTCGTCATTATTCACTAGCGTTGTCGGGATATTCAGTATTGCCTCATTCGTAATTTTCATTTGTCGTCGATTCCGCTTATATATTCCACCATCCTCTGTTCGAACTATCTACGATCATTCTCTAGTTTGCTCTATTACCACAGCTTTCTTCCAACTATGTTTCTTTCCTTTCAATGGTTCCATGCGAACGACAGTTCCCGGTAGGATAAGAGGGAGGTTTTTAGCACCTTGATTGTAATATTTTGCTTGAGTTTCTTTCTGTTGACTAATTGTTGGGAGATCCCATCGACCACTTGAGGTTTAAGTAGATCGTGCTTCATAAGCAACAGCCCGTTAGTTCTTCTACTAAAAGACGTTGAGCTGGACTTGTTGTTCCTTGCGGTGGTGTATTTCGTTGATCCAACAAAGCCATCCACGGGTCTTCCCGTGCCTCTAGGGCTTTCACCATCAGATGCTGACATATTTCACTGCACTTTCCACTTTTCCGTTGCTTTGGGAATGATACGGACTTGTTGCTATATGATCGAATTCCCACTTTTTAGCGCATTGCTGAAATTCACTAGCGACGAACTGTGGACCGTTATCTGTCACTACCGTCTGGGGAATTCCACGACGGGCAAACTAAGCCTTTAATTTTGATATAACCGTCTTTGACGTTGTGTCAATTAGCGGATCCACTTCTATGAAGCTGCTAAAGTAATCTACCACAATAAGATAGTTTCTCTCATGGAAGCTCATCAGGTCTATGCCTACCTTAGCCCATGGCAGTTTCGGTATCTCATCCCATAAAATGAGTCTCCAATGTTCGAAGAACAAAGTCCATGTCGGCATGAGTTGCTTCAGCATCACCAAATAAGCTATTGAAAATCTCTAGAGCGTCTTCTTCAATGAATGTTGCTAATCTAAGGTTGTGAGGCTGCTCTTTTAATCTCGATATAGTTTCGTATGAATCCCAAATTTGTCGCCATCGCCGCCAGCTTTCCTTCATGTCTCCTTCTTTGCTAACTAAAGGCCGGGGCAAAGGTACGACGTTTCGCATAAAACCGCTTCTCATCGCCGGTTGACTCGCATCTATTGACGGCAGTGTCTGTGGCCTTCACAGACGCCGGCTTACGAATATATTCATCACTAGACATCATTAGTGGGTTTCTAGACTCCTAACGCCATGTATCAAGTCAATGAAATCATAAACACAACCTTAGAACGCAATGTACAGAACACAAGATTAAGTGGGCTACACGCTACCGGCACTCTGTTAGAATGAGCTGAGTAGTTCCGTATATACTACGTCATACTCTTAACAATTATAATTAGCGTTAGCCTTCGCTCTATTGATCTACGAGGAGAAACACGCACAAGGTTCAAGTATGTCAAGGAAGCGCAGTAGACGTTCTCTTCGAGAAAACTGCGTAAGCGGACACGCCCCTGCTTGTTGTTCTCTAGTCCTACGGCCGCGTCAAATTTAGGTAGTTTTCGTGTAGTTGGCAAGATAACTGAGCTACGCAAGCTGGTGTAACGGAGCTTAGCGCATGCTCCGTACATAACCTGCGTTTTCTCTGCTACCGAAGCGACTGTCTGCCTGAAAGTAGCGCCCCACGAAGTTTCACGATAAAGCCTACATTTTGAGATCAGGTTGTATTTCCGTTGGAGTTGCCCTTTAAGGAGCATTCCGGTGATATGCGCTAGCTGCTGGCTTCGCCTTCGCTTCGCTAGTGGAAAATATTTAGATACTAACCCAGTTGCCGCTGTTGGGTATCTGGGCGCTATCTCAGAGCAAACCCGACAGATGTACGTTCAGAACGTTTAAAAACAAAAACTGACGGGGGCCGTTTTAAGAACTTCATCCGCCAAGTGAACGGTTTTCTGCGCGTCATCAGATCACATGAGCCTTGCTGACGTCATCACGTTCCTGAAAATGGTCGCTCTGTTGTTTCCGTCGCTCTAAGAACGGTGGAAACCGTCGTGCTACTTTCAGACTGTTTACAGACTGACCTTCTTTTCGTGCGATTTATTTCTGTCCGGCAACATTCGAGCGTTTGTGAGATTCTTTGGCGTTACAGGCAGTGGACGCTGTGTTCTAACAGTTTACGAAACACTCATCCGTACGCAGGAACACTTTCGCGAACTCCCTCGATCACCGGACCTCGTTATTTCGGCTGCGCATGCTCCTTTATATCTAACTCATAGCTTTTCGTGATGATATGAGTTTGTGCATGTTTGAAAATATATTATTTTGACATGCAGACAAACAGACAGACAGACAGAGAGACAGACAGGCAGAGAGAAAGACAGACAGAGAGAGAGAGAGAGAGAGAGAGAGAGAGAGAGAGAGACAGAGATTGTTCAATTTTCATAAGTTGCTTTGGTACACATGCACAATTTGAGCTTATACTAAAACCAGTCCAACTCTGCAAATATGGGTAGAATGGACTCGCATTTGCATGCATATTATAATCGAACAGCTTGTCAGATAGACAGATATAGACAGACACACACACCAGGGTCTCCCCAGGATTTCAGAATAGTGTGGCAGGATGATATAATTGCATAACATCCCTTTACAGGTACTGTGATGTGCCCTCAAATACCCAGACATTTGCAATAAGATTCTCAACCGTATGTCAAACTGCATATTACACTGTACTGATCAAAAGCCTTCCACCTCAAGACGGAAGAATAAAGTCATTGACGCCTTCTGTTTCATCAGCGTCAGACGTCTTGTGCGTTCAATTACATAAGAGCACACTAACGCCATCTGCTTGCTGTATGCTTGCATGCAAGTACTGTACAGTGTACAGTAGTCTTGCGGCCAGGCGTGTAGTGTACAGTGCCTTGGGTTGCAACAATGCTCACACTTTAGGGAACCCTGCACATACATGTAGTCTCATTTAGCCGAACCCCTCCCTTTTTTGATATCTATCGACAAGAAAAGGGTTTGGTGAAATTGCACACGAGCACTGGTGCCAGGCATACGCCTATGTCTTTCCAACTAGTAATTAGATTAAGGTTAACCTGACAGGTGATAATTACTGGAAACACGTACTCTTCTCTCTGTTGTCGACGAGAAATCACTTGTTGGAAGGCTTACAACAATCAATGAACAGACTTTAGGATAGTGTGGTATTGTTGTTGGTATAGGGCGTTTAATTAGCTACAAATTCACGGAAACTGCGCTTAATGAATTGTTTCGACCGAGGCCCTGCTGTACGATCGCCTCAATCTCTTCCCGCAACCCTTGAATTTGCTGATCTAGCCTATGAAACAAAGCAAGCTTTGTTCTGCAAATGTATCACAAACAGGCTCGACGCAGCCGCTTCTGTCTAATCAGCTGGGCCACAAAAGAATGTTCGGCTACACTTGCCAAGATGTCTACATCGCTTGAGCATTGCGAGAGCCATTTCTTTTCTTTTTTGTGTGTTTTGCTGGAAAGAGACTCCAAGCACAAAGCGCAACAGTCTGGATCCATTGTATAACTAACAACCAACTTGCGTGGGGTTGATTACATGTTTACGTTAATGTAATTATCTGCCACCCGGACGTTGGTGGCGGCTGGCATCACTGCACTGCTTGTGTGCAATTTCACCAAACCCTTCCCCGCCAGTAGTACGTAGATATAAAAAGGGAAGGGGTTTGGCTACGCAAGACTTTACTATACGTACCCTGCACACACCAAGAGAGACAGATAGACAGACAGATAGACAAACAAACAAACAAACAAACAAATATAGAAACAGAAAAAGAAAGGCAAACAGACATGAACATTCAGCAGATCTATAATAATATAGTATGTATTAACTTCATCACATGCACTAACCACTGAATCATGTTTGTGACATGTTGACAATTAAGTAGAAACAGAAAGTAATCCTATAATATAACAACATTACTATTTAGAAGTTCTTCTCTTTGCTTGAGAGCTGTTTCCCATTCTGTCAACTGCTCTTTCTTCCTCTGCAGCAACTCCTGTCTATTAGCAAACGACAACAAATTGAAATGCAATCATAAAGTAAGTCTCTCAGTTGCTTTATACTCTTTGCTGTGTTCCAGACTAAACAGTCTACTTGATAAGCTTGCTGTCTTCAATAAGTCCTCAATACTAGGGCGTTTCTCACGCTACCATCAACAGAAACAAAGTGCAAAAATCAAATCAATGTACCGTACTGCATGTATGTGACTCTGGAATTCAGTTATTTCTACTTAATTAATTAATTAAGGTAATCTATTCACTAGCTGATGTCTGACCTGCACTTGAAGCATGTTAGTAATACAATGACTTAGCTCATTTGAAAAGTGAGATGGCAATCGTCTGAATTGTCCATCACGTATTTTCACAGCAAGAGCCTTCTGGTTGACTGCATTAAATGGTGGTCTAAAACAATAACATACATCAAAATAACAAAATCATTACTTTTGCTTCTTATTAGACCAACATCACGTAACTGTACTGCCTTGCCAAAACCATTTTTAAATCCCAACTTGTACTACCCTGTACATCCACTGCCAATTTATAGTTTATGTAGTTGACTTAAGGGTACAGTTATAATCACAACTGACATGACATCTGTAAGGTCTTGATGAAGTTGATCTAATGCACCTTATAGGTCATGCTATTACGGTCCCAGCAAAAAGTAGTTAAAACTATGCACAAATAATTTTTATAACATATCACGTGACCTTTATCATCGGTCACGGTCCATTGCAGGTGTTGTATATATACATATATATATATATATATATATATATATATATATATATATATATATACTAGTATCCATGGCCCGTCCTTCGTACGGGCAAGATACTGTAGTGTAAAGATAGGTCTGTGGACACGTCACGTGCAATCTTTGTTGCGAGGTCCCGGATATGCTGAATGAATTCAAATCTTGCTCTTCGCGCTTGTTTCGATCGAAATCGACACACTCCCCGTGTAGCGCTTGCTGCAGAAAACGTGTATGTTGGATTCGGTGCAAATGCAATGAGAATTTGGAGAGAAACGCAAGCGATAGAAGAGTAAGTTTCGTCGGCAAGAGATATTCGATTGCTCGAAGCTTTGCAAAGGGCGGCGATGCATAGAGTCTACACGGGACTGGTGCGGGCGTGTGTTCGAATGAACTGCAATGTGTAGCGTTTGCGTCGTCGAGAAATTTTACGCGTGGGTCGATCCCTCGAGAGGGAACCCAGTGCAGTATTTTTTATGTTTTTACGCAAACCTTCCTCTGTGCGTGCCGAGTGTGCGTGCCAATTTCGGTTGCAAACGGACAAAAGACGTGGCCGCCAAACGCGAACATACATACACACACACACAGACAGACAATTTGAGCTTTATATATTATATATATATGTGTATATATATATATATATATATATATATATATATATATATATATATCACCGATATAACACCTAAGGTCAACAATATAACACCACTTCCCAGGATTAATAAACAATAACCATTTATTCAATTAAGGCTGAACTAAATGGTCATGTTGATATGTTATAAATCTATTATAACATGGGTGGTTGGGATGTTGGCATAATAAGACACCTCAGCTGTGAGGGCTTAGCAACTCAATAATTGGACCTCACCTGCGACTCTGTCAATTGTCAAGGCTTCGGGTCTTATAACACGCCAACATCCCTACCACCCATGTTATAACTATTAATTCTAGATCAATTCTAATGAACAGCGCCTTGAATGGCACTGTCCAGCATAAATTGATCCTTTCTCTTCTGTCAGGAGAAGACGTGACAACTTGTGTAAAATGACACTTGCATTAGATTTCTGTAGCAAAACAAAGAATCGCTTCCTCCATGAGTAACAACAAAGCTCAGCTTCCTTGCAGCGACCTTCGATGTCTCTAGATCTCTTTGATAAAGTATTGAGATATTCTACTGCGCTGTCTCCTCAGCTTCAAATGTTCAAAACTAGGAGTAAATACAGGGCTATTAAAATTGCCATGTATCCTTTTGTGTTGGTATTTTGCACGTTTTCAATCCTCTCTTAAAGTTGCTGCATAGTCATCAGTTGTTGCAGATCCTTTCATTGCTTCTTGGCTGTAAGAGTGTGAAAGTGCAACAATGTCTAGGTCAATGCTGGAGTCAGCACCAGAGTTGAATATATACCATATTTGCTCATAATAATGCCCTGGGCGTTATTTTGGTCCCAGGCGTATGCATGGTTGCAAAATGCTGTCGTTTGGCCAGTCATCATCTAACTACTTTAAGACAGAAATACACCAAATGCTTGCAATTATCCATTTGCAAGATCAAAGGTACTGGCATCCGTACAGCATCAGCATACATGCAGAAACTAAACACTATATGTATACACATACAAACCAGAGTGGTCGGTCTGAAGCCCGTCAAAAGCATCAGGGGCGGTAATTGCAACAAAAACATGAGTCTAGCGGTAAGAACGTTCACTCAACACTGACACCAGCTCTTCAAACGCATACAGACAGAGATGAATGTCAATGACTTCCCATTTTGTTTGTCTGCGCATGCGTATACTTGGGCATGGCCGGACTGAATAACAATCCGGGGAATGACGAGGGCGGAGAGAGACTGGGTCGAGTCTACGTAAATGTATAGTTGAGCATGGGAGTTCTTTGGGGTTAAAGTTCTGACCTGTCGCACATGGGCATATATATGGGCATGAGCATTATTTCGGTATGAGCGTTATTACAGGCAAACGGTATTACGACCTCTTTTCGTTGTCTATACATACGGATAACAAACTCTTCTTTGTGTTTGTTAATAAATCACATAACACGCAACTGACATTAGACTTTGCTGTTCCAATGAATAAAAAAATTAAAACAAAATGGATATTTATTTTAATACTTCGAAAGTAGGTTGTATTTGACTTAACTTTCATTTCATTTCCTGCACTATGGAATTCATACAAAACATGTCTGTGCATTTTCATAAGATATTATAAAGCCGCATAATCCAGAAATTTTCATACTCATCAAATTTTCAATGTACCGTTAAGTTATCATTCTGGACTGCCTCTTGTCCCTCTAAAAACAAAAACCTTGAAACAACTAGGACTCCAAATGTCGCAGTGTGCACAATACATGCACTTTATTAATTACAATTAAAATCAATTACTCATTCTTACACAAGAGTGCAGAGTTCATACAACAAACACCCAAGAGACCAAATATCGGATTTTTCATTGTAGGCAAGCTCGCTGATCTGTTCCTAACAATAACAACAAAGATAAACATATAAGAATGTACATCCACCATGGCTAATCATAATAATACTATTAAGATAATTTGTTAATTCAGTAGCACTTTGCACAAAAGAAAATGTGCCAGCAAAAGTTACCATCATATTTGCTAAACAAAACATAAGCCACTCATTCGGTCCCATAAACTTAATTAACTTTGCCCAAGTATGTATAATATAACACTCCTAGAACAGCTAATTGGCATTATTACCCATAACCCTCAACAAAAGGTTTCTAAACTAATTAATCAATGTATGACTTTTTCATTACTTGCTTTGGTTGGTCTCTTGATATACACTAAATGATTGTTCAAATTTATCAACACTTTTCTGAAGTCCCTCCCCTCCCCAATGCATGCCTATGTAATATTGTTGATGCACATAGCTTGACCATGATTCCATCTATTAGAGTGTTGAGACTGTTGACGTGTGATCTTCAACATTTCTGCATTAATAAAGTTCTTCTTCCATTCATGCTGACCTGCTCAAAAGATGTCAGCTCGAGGTATCCAATCATTTAAGTAGACGAAGACAAAAACATTAAAAAATTTGGGGTACATACAGCTGGGCTCTGTATTTCTGGACGGCTGATGTTGTTCTAGCTAGGCTGCCACTGTCATACATGTTTGCCAATCCCATACATACGGGTGCCTAGCACAGGAACAACGTATGATTAATACCGATTATGGAAAACAGAGAATTAGCACAAGCTATTTGCTATCAATCAACATTTCTAAAGCATGTTGAGGTCACAACTTCCTCCCCTTAGTGTGCACTTTCTACACTCATGAAATTGTCGTGAACGACGTCTAAGCCAAAGTAACAAGAGACAATATACATTCACAAAGAAGACATTTAAACGTTTACACAACTGCAAGTCAGAAATGAAGCCTGTGAGCCAAACAAAAACGACAACCAGCTCAGAAATACATTCTATAAACTATTACACAGATAACAATAGAAATACATATATGCTTGCCCCATATTCCCTAATCACTACCTTTGTTCAATAACCAAACAAGTTTGAAAATTATTAACACATGCAAACACTATAGATACTGATGCCAAATAGCACATATTACAATAAAAACAAGCTAGACAACACTCTGTGTGCACTAACTTGAGCAACTAAAGTCCGTTTCAGAATTAAAGTCACCTCTGGCTTTGGGCTTAGGATACCACCCTATAATGTACCGAATGCCATATTGCTGTAGCGGTGTCTCATTACTGCTGTTCCAATAACTTGCCAGTAAACTAAGCAGAACAAAGCCGACTGTGCTGTAGAAAGTGATAGAGAGTCATATTGGCTGCATGTACTAAAGTGCAGATTACATTCTCTAGCTGTTCTAGTTTAGGACAACATGCCAATCTAATTACAGTAGGTATGCAATTAGAACGATACATGATTGACAAGACTCCATGGTCTATCTGGTGAGTGGTAAACACGGATCCACAAATCCATGGAGTCACGTTCAATATATTGGGCATGGGTCAAATAGACTGCAACGACTGGTCTCATTTTCTTTCACAAAAACCATCTACTGAGATGGGAGATCTCTAGCTGATGCGTATATCACTAGGCTACTTGTAATGGCTGGGGTAGAGAGTCAAAGTCAAATGACTGATTCTCGTGTCAGTAACTGTTGATTGAAATTTGTCGTTCGATATTTTCTACAGTGAGTACATGTAGTAACACAGATACAAGTAACAAAATTGTGCATGCGTCTACAAAGCTTCTAAAGACTTTTCTGAATGCAGATCGAGTTTCTCATGTTCTATAGCCATCTAGCGCCTGTACTGCCCCTCACCCTGTCGCAGCGGCAAACAGAGAAAGCTGTGAAAGGGAACGTCGAGTGTAGATAGACTTGCTAGAGCCAACTGCTGTATGGTGTAATAACTCTAGCTAGGCACACGGTAGGGCGTTTCCATGGTTGTAAGACACATAAAAACTTGACAGACGACGCCCATAGCTAAAGTCTAAGGCTCCTCGTCACCCATCACCATGCTGAGGATTATTAAGTATCCAGGAACACTGAAAGCATGGTGAGCTTAGTAAACGTCTAGACCGTACACCTTTCGGAACACCGGTTTGTTGAGTTGGAGTGCTGATAGAAAGACTGAAGCAACTAGTGATACCTATACAACAATAACGTACGGTGCTACTAAGCTCTACTGCTAACTTAGCTTATATCTAGAGGTGCATAATAATAAACGAAAGATAATCACAGCAGAAAGTGAAGACAGTAGCAGGGCAGTCTAAATCCGAGATGCCCAAATTTATATTGGACGTGGAATCGCATGGATCTACGTTTTCCTTATTTTACCAGAAGCATCACATAACTAGACCTATCTCCGGTGTAATGCATCCAACAAATGAGAGGCATGCTACTTGAATAAAGCAAATATAGAGCTTCCCAATGATACCTGTGTGAGGTCAGTCTGTCCTAAGGTTACGCGTCAGCAGCCCACTTTCGGTTGTGACTGCAGAGGTAACGTTAATTCTGAAACGGACTTTAGTTAATTGATCATCTGATCTCAAGCCTATCTTGTAAGCAAAGTCAAACTATGTCGATCACAAACTCAACTACTACAAAATTTTTAAAAAGTAGAAACCTGTAGCAAAGAATATTACAGTGCATGACAAACTTCTAGGAATTGCGGCATCTTACTGGTGACATGTAGTATGGTGTTCCAACAAATGTTCTGGCAAAACTGTTGCTGTGAGCCAAAACCCTGGCTAACCCAAAGTCACCAAGCTTCACATTGTGTTTGTCATCAAGAAACACATTCGCTGGCTTCAGATCTCGATGAAGAATGGAACCGCGTGATCGACGCTTATGACACTCCTTCAGTGCTAATGACAATTGGAAAAACACTCTCCACACAAAATCTTCTTCCAAATATTTCCTAAAATGAGCAAACACAAGAATTTAGCTGATTTCAAGGTGCTTAGACAATATTAACAGAAAATATAACAAAACAATCAATAGCAGTCCACTTTGTCTGATTGACAAGATATTGTATGAACAAATAAGTTTGCCAAATGCATACCTAGCATATTTGTGTTTAATAAAGAAAACCTTGTACTGCTTCGCAAGCCAGTGGTTGCATGCTGGGTGTCTACAGGATCTAATCATCGATGCTATCTTCGACTCTAGGCAAGCCACGAATAACGTTTTATGGCCTTACCATTGAACAGCCATCGCAAGGTGAGTTCTTGTCGCAAAATGTCATCAAAATGGGTGTTCGCACACCCTTTGCAGTCATTGATTTTCACTTTGCGATGCCTGTGCATGTGGCGAGCACGTACGCGTTCGGCTAGTAAGTAGGCTAGTCCAGTGAGAAGCTAGATGCTAGGCTGGCGAGGCGATCATCTCCTATATTCTCAGGAAATTCACCTAGTCAAGAGTTCACCAGAAACACGTCCACCACAACAACTGACTGCGACTGTGCACTGCATGATATCGCCTCGCTGCAAGAAACATGCAGAGCACTAGTACGTCGCCACACAGCCTATACCATCTGTAGCTTCTCACTGGACTAGCCTACTTACAAGCCGAACACGTACATGGCCGTCACCACATGCATGCACTGGCATTGCAAAGTGAAATCAATGACTGCAAAGAGCACACACACACACCATTCCGACGACATTTCGCGACAACAACTCACCTCGCGATGGCTGTTCAACGGTAAGACCATGAAACGTTATTTGTGGCTTGCCTAGAGTCGAAGATAGCATCAATGATTACATCCTGTAGACACCCAGCATGCAACCACTGGCATGAGAAGCAGTACTATTATCTTGCCTCTTTGCAACATTTATAGGGTCTTAGTTCACCGAAATTCAGTGATGCGGCAACATGGCAAGATCAAAGGAACCTCATCAGACCCTTCTCCCCACGAGGCATGAGGGTGGGATAAGGGTCTGGCTATGCAAGACTATTTCATAGGCATCCATTCATCCTGTTTGTGCGTGTGTGTGTGCGTGTGTGTGTGTGTGTGTGTGTGTGTGTGTGTGTGCATGTGTAGCAGTGCCGCCAGCTTTAAGTTAACATGGTTGGGGTACGTGTATGCTGACTGCCAGTTGACATCAAACTCAATCAATGAATTAATCAGTGCTTCCGCTGCATAATCGTGAAATAGCCAAATGCTACAAATAGATGTCACTGGCAATAAAAATGGTAATGTCTCCTCACCAATTTCGCTAGCTGTTAGAGTGTAACATGTACACCCTCCTCTGGATCAGATCTAGCAAGCACCTGTCACTATAGTGTGCTAAAATGGCAATTAGTGCAACGCATTGGAGCTCCAGTGACTAGAACGCCGATCTATCATGCATGCTCTCTTCATGTCCTGGCATAGCAGGCACTCTTTGCACACAGCTTCAATACTTCAGAAGACGAATGCTGCAGTAAACGGAAGCAGACCGATGGTAGAAACCATGAGGAAGATGATGACGGTGATAACTTCAATGATTAGGCTTCGAAAAACCTAAGAAATGTTGGTTGGCAAAGCAATTCTTATTATGCCACGCCCCTCAACAAATGTACGCAGGCCACACCTACTTGTGATGCTCAGAAGTTATTAATCAAACAGTCTTATAGCTACTTACTTTTTGTTACACTCATCCTACTTCAATAGTATGACGCAGCAATGTAACCACATGCAGGCACAGAAGGTGCTTCATTCTCTACATTAATATCTAGGTTCAAAGATTTGGACATCCTAGAGTTTATAAACTGACCAACTGACCAACAGTTTGTTACACTAATGCCACGGTCTCTTTGTGCAGACGTCATGCACACGTGCCATATTTCCGTTATCTCATACTTGAAGTTCTTACCATAAGTAACACTAAACAAATAGATTATGAGGCAGAGAGAAGTGAGACTCAATTAACACCTTGTCGGAGCGTTCCTTGCAGCAACTGATGTAATTGAGCATGAGCTCAAGAACAGTGCGAAGCCGTTTTTCTTGATGGCAATTTTCGTACCCCACAAAATGCAAAGAAATGGCCCAATAGAGACAGTTTCCATTTGCACCCACAGCTACTGGAAGCAGATTTGCAGGAGCATCATCTGGTATCAGATCCCTAGCCAGCAAATCTAGTTGGCACCGAGACAATAAACTAGTAGCTGGCTTCCGGGAATATTGGTATTCGTCGATCTCGGCTAGAATTGCTCTGGCTTTGACTTCTGTTGCACATTTCAAGTTTCATAAGTGCTGAATGCACGCCATTGTACGGGAAGCTAGTCAAAATCGAACCTATTTACCTAAGTGTTTCCCAGGTGCAGGTAAGTGTCATTCCTTGTGCACATGCTTCAGCGCATTAGGATCATGGAACACACGGGTGGACAGTTTACGTTCACGTAGACGGCATAGTTGAGGTTTTTCTGTACCCAGATTACGCCGTACTAGTTTGAAGCTCCTACTAAACTCGGAAATCTGGAAAGTCTATCTTCGTCACGATTTACCATTCCTACGGCATGGCGACTTCCTAGGCTTGACTAGCCGCCATTCCTGCGAAAGAAATCGACAATTTGGCAACTTGGCGGCCGGTTTTTCAAACCCTGAATGATGCTGAACTTTGATAATGCTGAGCATTGAAGGACAGAAAGACTTTAGTTTTTGACAAGTAAAATTTTAAATTTTAGCAAAAAAGTTAGAGGATGGCACTGAAAGCTTGAAACCAAACTGGTATGTTGACTTTGTCTTTCCAACTTCACGTTCCTTTGAGCATGACATGTGTCAGAATGACAGATTATTACTACATTTGTGACAATTAATAAATGCTGCCTGGTTGTCTGATAAGGTTACACTTGAATCAATACCAGTAGTTGTTGTTGTCTTTTAGAGTAATTGTTAAGCTGTTTGACGAGTGGGCAATTTATTCTTGGCTCTGAAAAAGTGATTGGCTACAAACAAACAAACTCATGCATTTAGACAGGTGCCAACTATAATCAAAACTTCCAGCAGAAACTCTGAATTAATCTAGACCAACTATACATAGATCAGCCACATCGAAGACTGATATGGACTATTTGCCCATGGATTGCATGAGTGCCTTTCATATATTCTGCTGTATTCCGACCACCTATAACTGCCGTTGCATTAATTTCAAATTATATGTCAATTTAATTCATGACTGCGTGCACAAATCAGTGGATCACTGGTATTGTAGGTCATGGCTGGTGCCATGGGTGATCGAGCCATATGTAGGCCTCCAAAACTTTGGAGCATGGGGGATTTTTCCAACAGTACAAACACTATTTTGTTGTTAATTTTGAAATTAATACAACGACAGCGATAGATGGCCAGAATACAGCAGAATATATATGAAAGGTGCTCATGCAATCCATGGGCAAATAGTCCATATATGTCTTCAATGTGGCTTTTCTTTTCACATTAAAAATTAATAGAGAAGCACTACAGTGCTAAACCCTCTGCTGGTGTATGTAATCACATAGTCACGTGATAATGTTTTGCATACTGAGGTTTAGCCCAACCCTCTCAGCTACAAGTTTTCCAATGCATTCGTGTAAACAAAGATGCAAAGTGTGTACACGTGCCATACGTGTAACTCGTCTCCAGACTTGCGTACTTACAGGTCAGTCGCTTTGTCCGACAGATGCAGTGTCATAAACAATGCACGTCCCCTTCGCAATATTCCCATAAAGCACCAAATTTCTGTTCAAGATGTCAACGACCCTATTGATTTTTGCAACAACACCGCTCAGCCATGCACGCACACCGAAATTCAAGCTGTCAGACTGCAGTACCACTATGCAAAAACACCGTGGCACAAGCAAAATGTAAGTCAGGTACAGCTACACGTACCGCATGATGCCTGAATCCAGCACCTTCAATCTCTAGATGCCTGGTTGTTGTTAGGAAAACATGCAAGTGCAAATATAGACTAGGTGTTGTTTCTAACCCTTATGTAAAGCCAAGGACTATAAACGTCATGTACAGGATCGATGGATGCCCGATGACCAAATTCTCGTAGCAGCTACCAAACAAAGAGTTGGAGTCTTATGATGACATCATGTTCATTCTTGGTCGGTAATGACACTTCTCGTGTATTGGTCGGAATTGCTTCATCTGCATCTGTGCTAATTGAGTATAAATACGGTCATACCATCGGTCAGACGCCAGAAGACTACTGTACCCTTAGCCCAAATATCCGGGCCTTGGGTAATTATTATCAAATAATTAAATCATTTACTAGGACAACTATACTGTAACAATTAAATTACTGATACTGTACATGTATTCAAATTCAAATAAGCATGACTGCATGATTACCTGTCTCTGCGACACCTAGAAATCAGTGTGGACAAATCGCCTCCTTCACAATATTCCATGACAAGATATAGAATAGTGTTTCTGCGATCGATAATGCGATCATAGTAGCGCACTATGTGTTCATGTTTCAACTCCCTCAACACGTTGACTTCCGACACGAGCATCTGCTTCTCGTCTTCTGTCATATCGCCATAGTTCAATTCTTTCCAAACCAATACCTACAATGTACATACATTGCACACGATGAGATTTCATGCGACTGATGTAGTAGATCAGCATGTAACATTATTGATGTTGAAAGTTCCAACCTTGCCGTCGGATTTACGTCTGATCTTCTTGCAAGTGCCGTACGAACCGCTCCCGATTGTATTAATCACTTCGTAATCCTCGAGTTTCGATGGCATTTTAGAAGCACGACGGGACGTTTGAATCTGACTAAGACGTACGTGATTCGCCGTTGACTCGACACGTGACAACAGACCCGTATGCGATACAATAGTCTTAGTTAGTTTTTACTTAATTAGGGCGGCCTACTATAAAAAACAATAACACTGCAATAGGAATTATTAGTACTGCTACTTATGAAACACATAAATTGAATACCCAAACTAGATAAACTATGATAAATAGTTAGACTCATTTGTTCACTTTTGTCTTGCGACGAATAACCATTTTCTTTCCATTGCCAGTTGATTCCATCTATAGAAGTAACCAATTATAGCGTCACCAGTAGAGATAATACACATAATGGTTTAGTGTACGACTGGAGACCTCTTCTTGTGACACAATGTAAGCAGTTCCAGTACACACCTGAGTTAACCACCTGCTGCTACCCCTCTCACTTTCTACATCTAAATTGCCATGCCTGATTATATAAGGAAAATACAAATAAATCTGTATGACAACCTTCTATCTCATGTTTGTGTTGTCTTGATCTCTTACGAGACGAAAGTCTTGCTCTAGTTTTAGCAATGGCACCCCTTGTTTTGGCAATAGTTAACATCACTTCACAGTCGACTTTGCTCTTGAACAACAAAACTCAAAACAATCACATGCTAATTTAATCAATTTAATTAAAGGACAGTATATACTCAATGGTAGTATAAAATGACATTAATTAATTTAATTAGCCTCATCTATCATACTTGTTGATCAAGGCTTCATTATTTAATAAGAGATTCAGATAAACACTAAATTTGCATTAGAGGAATTCTAAGTATGTAGATGTGGATCTAAGTTAACCTAATTGATAAATTATGAATTTAACCACTGTCATGTGCAAGTGTGCGTGCGCGCGTGCACACACACACACACACACACACACACACACACACACACACACACACACACACACACACATTTGAGTATGTTACTCTCTCAGTCACAAGACTGTTGATGTAATTAAATGCCATTATAGCAGTGGCATTAGATGCACATAATCACTTTGAGATACAGATGTAACTATGCTGCAATAACACACCTACACCAATTACGCTAATTAATGTGCAGCTTGTTACTGCTGGGATTTATTGTGCAGAAAGCTTCATCTTCCTTTTACTCTAAATACAGTTAATTAAACTTGGAGATGTACAAAATATCTACCAAGAAATTAAACTTGGCAGCATAAACTTTCATCTAGTGTACATCAGTCTATCAGATAAGAAGAGTTTCTCAGTATACAGCTAGACGTATGTAAATGTTCCATTGCCACTTTTCGAAGAGATCGATACACAATATACAGCGGCATAATTAATTAAGTACACACACAATGTGGTTTGTCACTACATGAAGCCAATTTTGCATGAG
The DNA here is from genome assembly GCF_963422355.1 of Corticium candelabrum. NCBI lineage: Eukaryota > Metazoa > Porifera > Homoscleromorpha > Homosclerophorida > Plakinidae > Corticium > Corticium candelabrum. The sequence continues at coordinate 1,160,989 of NC_085090.1, forward strand.
AATTCTACATCCTGATTTAGATGCCTAGCTAGTTAATTAATATAAATAGTTAACCATTCCATTTCAAAGACACAAATACACAAAAAGAAACAGAGAATTATTATTCCCTTAGACCAGCTAGACTAGTTAAATTTCTTAATCCTCAGATTCGCCAGTCCAATCTTGAGTTGACCAAAACAAAAATAAACTTTAATATGAGCATGCGCAATGATATTATGCTTGCTGTAAAATGACTTGGTAGTATATACATCCTACGACTACGTATCAGGGACTCTGCAGTAGTCCAGCAATTGTTACGGCCGTGTTCCACTCGGTGTCAGCATCTTTTGTTTTACTACAAGTAGTGTCCACTTATTTTTCTTTACTTTTCTCCTGATTTTTTATTTTTGTTTTTTCTTAATTTTTTTCTTTTCTTTCTCACATTTGCATGCAGGGCAATGAAAATTGCACATGCTCAAACTGTGACATGATCATTACTTTTTATTTCTATTTTAATCAGTCGGTCTAGATTCCATGTCCAAATATCCAAGCATCAAAATATTTAGTCAGTTTGGCCTTACGTATAGCTTGCAGCCCAAAAAACCTCAATAAATATATATACTAGGCTGTGATGTACACACAACATAATGACAATATATCAATCCACTAAGCAATTAACAGTGTACCTAAATGCTATTCACTCAGCTAAAAATGCAAAGCATCTCTACTGCATAGCTTGACCAACAACATACAACTGGTTTAGCTGTTCTCAGGGATGTCGTCGGCAGTTTAGAAGTGGTCCAGCTGAAAATTAGCAAGCACACACAGACGCGCATGCCCACAGAGACACACTTTTCTCGTGTTAGATAGTAACATAGTGACAGAATGGAACATCTTGAGCGCCATCGATGTCGCAGTAAAAAGTTGGCCAAGTCTAGATCTAAAACCCTGCATGAGTCTAGCTGTGCAGAGTACAATGCAACACACAGCTATTGTTCCTATAGACTCCCAGAAGGGTCTAACTAAGCTCACACAAAACAAAAAGTTCATGCATTGGATCTGTGCAGAGTACAATGCACAGCACACGGTTAATTCTGAAATACCAGAAGGGTCTCGTAGGAAACATAAAGTTCATAGGGTGATGAGGCATCAGAGAGATGTGATCACGACAGAAGCAAATATCTGCTATTCTAAAACCAGAATGAACAGGTCTCCGAGCTGTATGCGTTCTTGCTGGGCTTCAGGCACTTGATATGAGACTGTCTCAGAGTAATTAAATAAAAACTTGTTTAATCAGTTATGCCCTATTCCGGAAGTTGCCGAGAATGAAAGAACAAATATTAAAAGTGGTCCTGTCCAGACCTGCGGCTACGTCCCTGGTTCTCAGTGAGGTTCTCTACTGTATAACTGTATTGCTGTGCTTAGCAAAAGCTCACCTTTGAGACAAATGAACTTTGCAACAATAATTCTGAACAATTCCTTTTCAATGACTTGTTCATCTTACTGGGACTTGTACCACAACAATTTTCCTTTTCCATTTCAACCTAACATCAGTATACAACTATTAGTACAATAACATACAATACAATAAATATAATTGCTGCTTAATTAATTAATTGTTGGTAGAGACCCTCAATGATCTATTTTCTCATGTGGCTGCCTGACTGTCTTCATTGATTGTCACATCCGGTATAGATCCGTCTTTCACGTACTGGCCACTAAACAATTAGTTCACAAAGAACATCCTATTGTCACGTAAATGCATCAGGGTTCCCCCTAAAGCGTGGCAGTGTGGTGCAGCGCCACGCTGAGCAACCCTAGCCACGTAACTAAGCCTTTAACATGTGTTCTACCCAGGGTACAGTACTGTCCACTGTACAGTACTGACACGTATACAGGCACGTATACAGCAAGTAGATGGTGTTTGTGTGCAGATGTGCAATTGAGCACGTTGATGTATGTACAGTTTAGAATCCTATTGTAAAGGTCTAGGGCACGTCAAGATATGGTGTAAGGGGTGTGGTGTGTCTTGCAACTATACCATCCAGGGGCGAATCTAGAATCTGTCTAAAGGGAAAGCGCGACGGTTAGAAACCAATTGTGGGTATGGTCAGAAGTTTAAGAAGGGCAGTCAGGCTGCATCTCATGAAGAAATAAAGAACACACACACATGCATACACACACACACACACACACACACACACACACACACACACACACACACACACACACACACACACACACACACACACACACACACACACACACACACACACACACACACACACACACGTGCACTCATGCACGCAAGCAAATGTCCGTATGTGTGTGTGTACACGTACTGTATGTACGTAAGTATAGACAATCATTGAATGCAAGATAAAACAACAAGATCACACCGCTTCTGACTTTGAACGAGTCTAATGGCATATTAATACGCACAAATCAACGTCGTATGCAGAGATTGTCAGTGTAAAGAATTAAGGAACCGGTACAATACTGAAACTACGTAGTCTTTGGACTTCTTAGTCTATATCTATGTTTCCGAGTCTTAATTAATGACTGCAGATCACAGCAATTGTCCACAGACTCATCTTGCAGAGGACTAACGAGTAGCATGTGCCGAGGATGTGCTGTGGCAAATCAATCCAAAACCCGATCATAAATCAAGAGGCAAAACCTTGTGAACATAGAGAAGAACGGGAGCATCTAAACGAGCTTGGCACATTGTGCTTCGTAATTCTGTCTTTATATATTTGAGTGATGAGTTGGCTCTTTCAACATTAGCGGATGTGACTGGTATTACCGTCAATAGATGAATTAAGAATGCGATGAATGTTTGGATAGCTTCACACGTTCAGATCTTGCATGGTTTGATTGAGAGTCAAGGGATGATTCTCAGCATCTGCTTTGACCAACTTTTTCTGCCACCGTTAAACTCTTGCATCCAGTGTGATAGATTCCGGTAGATCAGGTTCGTAAGCCCTGCGAATGTCACCTATATCTGATGGCAATAGCTTGTGCAAGTTGCATGGAAGAAGCAGCAAAGCTGCACAGTATTCTTTGAGAGAGCTACAAAGTGACATTTCAGTTCTAAGATCAGAGAATCCAGAAACCGAATGAAAACTGATAAGCACCAATATTCTTCAGCAGTAGCGGCAGGTGAATTGTTGCGCTGTGTTTTTGTCTTCCAGCTAGTCTAAGAATGACAGGAGTCTCTCTTCCATGCAATGAGGTCAAACCAAAAGTAGACTGGAAAATTTGGGCAAAGGTCTCATCTGCTTTCAGTGGCCTGTTCTCCAGAGTCTCAATTGTGTTATTGATTTCAGAACATGCCTCAAGTATGTTCAGATGTGATCCTTGCAGAAGTTTACTTAAAGTCTTGAGATAACTGGACACAAAGACGTTACACTGCAGAGCCACAACAAAGCTGTCTAAAGGCCGCACAAAGCAGACCATTGGCTTCAGTCCTCGATTTGCTATCAAAGACTTGAAGATCACGGGGAATCAGCAATATCAGCTTCAATCTGCATGGCTATCAACGGAGCAGGTGATTCCCTGCTAATGACCTGCTGGCAATAGATCACAGATTCATAGGCGACGACAAGTCTGTAATGGCTGTATGTCACTCAACCCATCTAGTTTAGACAGCAGCTTCAGTTTCAGCTTTGAATAGCTGGCTTTCCGTCTTGCTGGCGCCGGTGATTGATCAGAGCTGTGCATGTTTCCAAGCACCTTTGACGTTTTGGAGGATACTTGATGTATATTCCTATAGATTGCAAGTCAGATAGCATGCATTGAAATGATTGGAGAGAACAAGCCTTGGATAGCGCGAGGTTAAGTTGATGTCTGGCGCAGTGATAATACCTTGCAGTGGGCACTTGTTCACTAAATTTCTCTCTGCAAATGTTCAGGTAGCCACGCATAAATCCAGCTCCATCATAGGCCTGTGTGCGACAGTTAATGGGATCTAGACCAATCCACTTCAGCTCAGACACATGATCATATTGCAGACGGCCTCACCAGTAACAGACATGCAATCTACAAAGGAGACATGTTTCACTAGATATGGTGCTTACGTTAGCCATCTTAATTAACGGTCTTGTCGAGGACAAGACCATACCCAGTACCGATAGGGCTCGACTGAAGGGCTGGCTACCTGCCTGGCAAAGTGGCAGCAAGCTAAGATGCTGATAGGTGCAGCATTGTATGTTGATGCCCTAAAACCAGCGTCATTGCTTAGTTTCAACTTGCAGCAAGACAACACTGATGTAGTCACAGGACTGCAAAGCATCCTAGAAGCGAGAAAGTGCCCGAGAAAGGACAGTCAAGAAAATCCCCAGCAATGCATGGCCACGAGTGCGCAGTGCTGCAAAGTTTAGAGGATGACGCGGTATTTATCAAGGACCAATGGTTCTTTGCTACAATGAGGCAGCAATTCAATTTTACACAGACCAGGCATCAGCTGATCTGACTCGTCTTGATGAATCAATGCGTGATCGCCTTGAATGGTCCAACATGAAGATGTTGTGGGCTTTGATTGCATATCTTGCCTCACAAGGCTGGTCCAATAAAGTAGGCACAGGCATAGAGAACAGTAATATCGATTCTGAGGATACTGAAGACTGTTCTACAAAACATCTTGAAAGCTGCCGACAATATAATGAACTGGTGTCGCGAACCACCGGAGAGGAAAGGCACCTCTTCAAGCAATTGATGATGAGATAAAAGAGATGGTCAGATATGCACACAAATACTTGCCAATGGAAGAAGAATCTCATAGCAGAATCTAGCTGGTACAAGTTACACATTTGCCCAGATTCCAGAAAGTGGCCTAATGCACTTTGCGTGTGTGAGTCGGGATTTAGCTTGCCATTGTCTAATGCAAAAATTGAAAAGCTCTTATCTTCGATCCCTAAAGCAAATCAAGACTGATTGGAGAACCAATCTACACACATCGACAGTGAATAATTTAATGAAAATCAAAACAGCTGGACTACCACTGAAGAAGTTCTCAGCTACCAAGACCATATTAATTTGCAGTGGGGAGACAGCAAGACCACCAAAAGGGTAAATCAACAACCAAGACAGACTTATAGGAAACTGGTATCTACCCAGCCAGTAACAATATCTGATTCTTGTGAAGACGACAACAATGGAGAGACAAACTGGTGTGCATTGGACCTATGGGATGAGTGCATGGTTTGGTGCTACTGAAAATGAGCCAGAATGATTGTGAGAATTGCATATTGGTAACTGTACTAACAGTTACAGACTTCTGACGAACTAATATGTATATATTATTAAAGTGAGAAGAATATTAGCATGTACGTCTATTGACATTTGGGTGTCCAATCTCCAAACAAATTGCAAATGTCCATTTAAATCCCCAGTTGGTCTAACAAATATCTGATCACATGGAAAAAGGTATAATCCTCACTGGTGTGTGTGTGTGTGTGTGTGAGAGAGAGAGAGAGAGAGGGGGAGACAGAGAGGGGGGAAGAGAGGGAGGGAGGGAGGGAGGGAGGGAGGGAGGGAGGGAGGGAGGGAGGGAGGGAGGGAGGGAGCGAACATGCATGTGCTATGTCAATACTATTTTTAATTAACTTAACTTACTTAGCAAACAAGAAAGCGTTAATTACTAACATGCTATATGTTTGGTCTGTAGAAAGATGGCCAGCCATACTGCATCAACCCATGCTCCCATGCTATAGTGCTCTGTTTAGTCCTAAACGATTTGGTCATGGGGGTACTGAAAGCCACAACTACTAGATGAACAGTAATACAATCAGTTATGAAACAATTATTAAATCTTTCAGCTTTTCTTCCTACATGAATAAAATAAATCTATAATACAAAAACTATGTTGCAGTAGTGTTAGCCCATTGTGTTTGCCTCCTTCTTGCCACCTGATTGCACACTCACACTAGGTACAGTTACTGAGTAGACTAGCTGCCAAGTAAAGGAGAACTCCCACGATTTTCAAGTTGGGGTCAGATACAAGTCCCTTCCATAAACCGACAATTCGAAGGAACATAGGTTTTGTGCGCGACATCTTCACGGCAGGAGAAACGTCGAAAGAAAGGGGCGTGTCGGGTAAACGAGGTACATGACGTCATTGGTGCAAAGCCACACGCGCATGCCATCGGGTTAGATGCAGTTGCGGACGGATTCGAACGCGTACGCGTTGTTCTTTTCTGTCTGGTGTTCGACCTTACAGTTTCGAGCCAGAGTACGGACCTACTCAGCGTGACATCAACGCAGTTGAATACATTGACGGCCATGACGGCAGACAGATCACCGGTGAACATCTGTCTGATGAGAACGAAAATCGAGTTGGGAACACTGCTTTGTGCTGGTGCAACAGGTGTTCTGTAATGCCTAACGTAGCTGAGTGCTTGTGCTGCCAGGAAGTGGGCGAACTAAAGCCCGTTCAAAGAATGGAGAGCCCGTGGGAAAATTCCCGTATCTGGGCAAGTACGCCCCCTACGCCGTTGATAAACATATCATTCGAAAGCACGCGACTAGGTGGAGTCAGATCTCTGGACAAATTAACTCGAACAACAAAAATTCCTCTTGCCTTCATCTTTCTGTCAAATGCACGTCACAGAACAAAATTTTTCAGTCATTGCGTACCCGCTAGAAACCCGCAAACCGTCCGCTCATTCTCACGTGTACAGTTTACATGAGTAATGCGCATGCTTAATATTTATTTTCTATTACATTTGATGTGTGTCTCTAGCTCGTACACGTGTACAACTTGCGGTAAACCAGTTTACTTCGGTAAGTCAATTTGGGATTTGATAGCAAATCTTTTTCTTCCAGAAAGTTTTGATATCAATTACTTCGCAACATGTTGCCTCGCACTGTTTTGCGCTATAGTCTGGACACGTGACACTAAGAGATAAACCACGTGCTACTACCTGCGTGAACCCTTTCACGGCGAAAAGGCGTGTAATAATGGAGGACCATTGCGAAACAAAGATGCAGAACAAGAAATGTTTCAACTTTTCACAACGATGTTGTCAGTTTGCAATTGCTGTCTGGCAGGCTAGTACTCTTCTGTTTCATTACGTTCTTCTAGTATAATCTAATGCGTGTGTGTCTGTGTGCGTGTAGTGTGCCCGTGTATGTAGTGTATGTGGTGTCCGTGTGTGTGTGCACGTGAGCTGTTGTCAGCAGATGATGTCACTCGTTTGTATTCACACTGTCTGAGTGCTGGTACTGTACACAGATGTTATTGTTACACACTCTCTGATATTGACATACTTCCTTTCAGAACTATGTAGTAGACAGAAAAGGCCTTTTCACAATATCTTTCTTTGCAGCACATTCCGAATTCGTAGCCTCTACACGACCTCTCGTACTGTAAGTCTCGATTTGCCACTTTCACAAGAATTTGATCAACAATTAAAATATACATGTTATTTAGCACATGGTTCCATGGCTTGCTGCTACATTTACATCATGAGAAGCTCACACAACGATTGATGAAAGTAGGTGTGTCCTAATATCATCTGTACACCATGAAAGATACTGGAAGTTATGTTAGATACAATGTACACCGATAGAAATTTGTCTGCAGGATTTACAATACTTCGCATCACATAGACAACACCTTAAATATGGAAATGGCATCTATTTGCTAACATTCGTTAACACTCAAAATCAATTGGTGCATATGTGAGGTAATAGCTTATTAGAGTTGGTACATTTACTTAGAAGAAAGGTAGTATATTGACCTTCACAAACCGTTTAAAGATCCATATCTATTGTTGCCTTCTTGCTTTTGCTCTTTCTCGCTCTCTGTCCATTTAGAGTTGGGCCTGATGGTCTGACCACGGACTCTTCAAACTGCACATTTCTATTAGTCATCCCATGAGCCGGAGTTTTTACTCTAAGATGGTTTGGTGGTGTGGGAGGACAGTAGTCGACAGCAGATCGCTCTTGTCTGTGAGTTTTTGCCTTAGGCTTATATGTCAGTCCTTGATAAACTCTATTATATGGTTTAGCACGCTTTTCCCATTCCTTCGCAAATGCGTGGCCATCAGCTGTACACATGAACAAAGTCACCAAATTACCCAGTACTGATAAACAATGTATATTCATTACAAGTATTATTGGGCTGGCTGTCACAAATACTACACCTGTTGTTCTGTATCAATATTGTGTCTGTATCCTTCTCTAGGAGACTAAAAGCACCTGTGGTATCAGCCTTTGTGTTTGTGTGGTGTGTGTGTGTGTGTGTGTGTGTGTGTGTGTGTGTGTGTGTGTGTGTGTGTGTGTGTGTGTGTGTGCACGCACGCTTATAAAGTATCTGAGATAGCTTACAGCAACCTTTGAGATGAAGAATTGCCACTAAAACTGACCACATATTTGGAGGAAACAAGGTTGCCAACTTGGCAAGCCACTTGTACTTACACATTACATAACGACCAGGTAGACTCCTTACCGTCACAATTTGAATGCAACACACGCCCACTACATGCACACTCGTCTGACCACTCTTGATAACATTATGTGGGAAATTCAAAGTTGAATCCATCTGAGAGTTTGATTCTGCACACGAGGCTGACAGCTCCTCTGTGGCTTTTTCCCTACTACCAATGGTATTTCATTAACCATTACACTGTCCATACCCACTTTTCCAGGTACATTCAACAGATGTCTGGTGGTATCGTTACAGCCAGTAATCCAACTTTTAAAAGTGTACTCTCCTTGCATGTAAATCGAGTTTTGGTACTTTGTGACTATTTACAACACATAGAAAGGCTAAACAGAGAAGTGCAGTGGTCTCACTGAAGAGAAGTCAAGCAACAATAGACTGTCCTTACTGTAGTTTTGGGCCATGGAATGACAGTTCACCATAGTAGACTTTGCTTGCGAACCCCGTTGTTTTGGTATTACTTGTACATTTAATTTTGGTTTTAAATTTAGTTATATCTGTGTAAACTCTGCATGTAGTTGCTACTAATATGAAAACAGGTGCACCATGTAGGTATTAAGCATGCAATCATTACAATGATGTGAGTGCAAGAACGACCCTGTGTGTGTGAGTGTTAACAAGTACTTCATGCCAAATGTTTCATGTAGAGGTCTAATTGAATAAGTACATTAACTTAATAAGTCAAGATCAACCTCTATTGTTTTGCTTTTTGTAATGGTCATTGCCTTAAGCGGGTTTACATTAAAGACATTAGGAGGTGTTAAGTGCTCGTTACCTGCTCTGGCGTTTTCTTGCTTCCTTGCATGTCTGTTCACATTAAAACGACGAACGCAAAATGCAGAGATGGAGGACACATAAGAGAGACGCATGAAATAGACTCGGTTTCTATTTTTGTGTCTTGCATCGGTTTTTATATCAACCTCGCTTGTGGAGTAATGAGTCCGGTATTTTCTGATGGAAGAACGTCTAATTGAGAGCATTCCTTTGTCTCATTGTATTTTTACATCACCAAGACGCATTTCCTGTGCCGGCTCCTTGGTGAAGCCTTTTGGCAGGAACTGGAGCGACCCATTCTTTCTTCCTTTTCTCTGTTATTGTTTTCGACACAACGCAAGCACTACAATCGGGGTTGCAATCAGTAAACAGCTTCTTCGTAAGACATTGCAATGTGTAGCGTGCGCTAAATTACGTCGTTGCAAATCACGAAAGGCAAATGCGCTAACCAAGAGATGCAAGACGCACAAACGCATTAGTTTTAATGTGAACAAAAAATGGTGCAAAGAGATGCAAGATGCGAATGCAGACACGTGTAAGGTCTGACATGTTTAATGTAAACCCGGCTTAAGACACAGACAGGTTATAATGTGACTTCTACTTTGATTCATTTAATTAATTTTATTGGCAAAAACAGACATATATAGGTCAGATTCACAGACAGATATAGGACCTGTTCCGAGTAAAAACAACTGTCTCTCTAAACAATAGTCAGATAGTCTATTATGAGCTCCTTTTTGCGCCACGTGGTTTCTTTGTCTTGGACTCCCGAGCAGCTGTAGTATTGTGCAGCCAGCTCGTCCCCCTTTTCCTGCTGTCCTGACATGAAAAAGGGGAGGGTCTGGCTTCCCAAGACTACAGCAGCTGTGAGATGTCGTGGGTGGAGCTCTAGACAAACGCATTCTTGCACAAATGGCACATGGGTCACGTAATATTGTAGAATTGTCAAAACGATTAACCTCATGAATTAAAATAGAGATGAGTCTAATACTAAAATTAAATCAGGATGTTTTAGTTTCAGTATAATTATGTGTGATTTTAGTATTAGTTTTTGGTTTTGGATAAATTAATAAAACAATTGGTTTCCTGAATTTTAGTTTTAGTTTTGGTATAACCAAAGCACTGTGCCTTGTGAAGAGAACTCAACTCGTCTTGCTTTCTTGTTGATAAGGAACTTAACTTCGGTGCACCAAAATCAAGTTGGTGAAGATCAGGAACTCGAAGCTCCAATCCGGATGGTGTCAACGCCATGATGTAATTGTACTATACAAATCACTTACGCAGTCCATAATGGAGTTGTGTGTCATCAATGTATGCAACAACTATGGCCTGAGAAAGTCATGATGCCAATTAATGTCTAAATTTAGGGGCTTAGATTCCCTTAGCCCTCCCTTTCAGATGCCTATGCATGTACATATACTATCAAATAGCTGTTACTGTAGATGCATATTATGCATGTGTCTTACATTCATCCATGTTTAAGAAATCTTTTCTATCTTCTCTGTCTCCAGTTTTATGATTAATTGTGTGTTCCAAAATGTGACCTCTATCACCTGCAGTTATAAGCATAAGTTAGTTGTCATGCTGACTGAAGATTACCAAGTTACTGTAACATACCAATATGATGACCGACTGACATTTTTTGTAAACCACTTTCCGAGTCTCGCACAGCCTTGCGTGTTTCTCTTATCTACAAAAGTAGCATTTCAATTCACATGAACAATTAACTGCATTAGTGACTGAAAGTGAACAAGTCGTGGTGTACAACAATTTTTTGTAATAAAAACAACTGTTCACCAAGAACATAACATCAGCTGAAAGAAGTCAACAAATGAGAGAGTCCTTGCTCACACCAACAACAAGCAATTACTGGAAGGTGGTGACACTCAAAACAGCACAAGACGTACTATTAGTAATGACTCTCTATCGTACTACAGTCACGTACACGTATAGTTTTCTGCACACTACAGAAACCTTCTATGTGTTCTACACACCAAAGGGAGCAAAGAAAAGAATGCATCGAAGGTGTAGCCCTAATGGAATGCTCAGGCACAAAAGGAACAAAGTGGTATATTTTTAGTTCAGTGTACTTGACCACATGATAGCTATATTAAGCCTTATAGTCAGTGGAAAATTTCCAGATCTCAAGAACCTGAGAACCTATAATTTTAGTACATAGAATAGGAAGGGCCAGATATCTACAGAACTCTTTTGTTACCATCAGATACTGACCTAAATAGTGGGTGGTGCTGACAACCACTGTTGATCTTTGAGTACTTCATACCACAAGGCAGTCTTTGTCCTAATTGGTCTTATCTTCAAACCAAGCACTACTTGTTAGTCTCAAACAACTTCCCACTTTTCCGAATACAAATAATGTACAAGTCCATCGTCTTCATAGCTAATCACTGCCTACGCATGCAGCAAAGCAAGGTGGGCCAGTAAAAAGTGGAATAAAGGCATGGTGGAACGCCATGCCTTTCGTATCCTGGGGACAACCCTGAGGTGTGTGTGTGTGTGTGTGTGTGTGTGTGTGTGTGTGTGTGTGAGTGAGTGTGTGTGTGTGTGTGTGTGTGTGGTGTGTGTGTAATTCACCAATTTTGGTCTTGCAAACCAAAATTTGGTTCATATGTTTTGCACAAGAGAATGGCAATAAACAGTTGAACAGCAACTCAAATGGCTCAGACATGAGGGTCATAAGCACTACATGCCAAAGGCGGGAGTTAATGCGATGTATCCTCGAAGTTCCAGACCACGGTCATGAGAAGGCATAACGAATGCCTCCAGTGTTTCCTCTCATCGCTACGAAGCTGCACCTACCTCACTGTGAAGGTGAATGTTCAAGTGTTGTCTCCAATTAGGTGATTTGGTGTAGAAAGTCGCATTGCACTAATTGAGATTTTTTCCAATACAAACGATCCAGATCGGCTCCAGTGACATTATGCCTAGTGTACCCTCTTTGTTTGGGAACAATCGAAACACGATTTCTCTTTTACGGAGTCGTTATGGCTGGTGACTAGGGTACCATTGAACTTCTTGAACGCAAGGCTATTTTCAAGAGCAACTTGTTTTTGCATGCGAGTTCCCCTTTATGGTCGACGTCGAACGACGTGAAGGCCATCTGTCCAACATTTTTTGTCCTCTTAAAACCACCAAATGACATCCAACAAAAGTCAGTAACAATTTTCCAAGCAAATATCTACGAAAATGATTTCTATTGGAATTCACTTCTGTTGCAAACTGTTTTAATTAAAATCAATACACAGATTCCTGTCAAGCCACCTATGTCTACATAGCCTCGCGAGCCAAGTATTCCTCTGCTCACTGCGCGACCTCAAGTGCTGTTCGCCTGCTTGCACTCGAGCGGAGGTGCTTGAGCTGGAACTGCTCGCAAGGAGGGAAAGGCTTGGTTGCAAATCTGTACTCAGCTAAAGACATTGTTTCCATTGGTTGGTGACTTGATGCAATTAGAGTTACTGGAACCTTTTAGCTAGACTGGACACAGGTTTAGTCCTTGTTCTCACCCCACAGGGTGATCATATCACTGACAGTTTACATGCTGATCAAGGCACCTGCAGTGATCTCTAGGCTGTAGTTACCCTCACTGGTAATTTCCTACACCTGTCAGTCTAGTAGTGTATTCCTCCAGAGATGTTTCAACAACGCACAGAGCAAAACTACAAAGCTGCAAAAATTGCCCTGTGAGGAAGTCTAGACATGCATATATGTACAGTTGCCCTTGTAGCACGGTTACACACTTGCTTAGGTTGATGCCAATTGGTGAGGCTGCATCTGAACGTCGGACATTCTTGAACAACTTCAATCGAAGTCAGTAAGGTGGAGAAGAGAGCATTCACTCACTTCACAGTCCCTACTGAGTAGTTTTCCCACTGCTCCAGAATGTAAGATGGGATGATGGTGTTACCTGGGTTTGAAATCCAAATTCGAAAAACCCTACTAGAGATTGCCTCAGTGACTCGGAGTGAGACTGCATGTAACTTGGTTGCAAAGAAAATCCAATCTGTCCGATTGGTCTGGTGTGTTATTGCATACAAACCTTGCTGACTGTGTCAACCCACACTCATTATAATCATGTTAGGTCAAACGTTAAAGGTAAAGTTTGTGACATGAACATGCGGCTGCACTCATGACATACGGATTAAGGTTTGCAACCAAGCCTTCCCTCAGTGCGAGCAGTGTACTGGCTCAAGCACCTCCTCTCATGTGCGAGCAGGGAACAGCACATGAGGTCACGCAGTGAGCACGGAGAAATGCTTGGCTCGCGAGCCATAAGGCTATGTCTACATGATCCTATCTACAATGTACAGTCACCCTACCCCTATAACGATATCTCTGTTTCACCCTAACATATCGCTATAAGGGTAATATTGTTATAGAGGTAATGCAATCTGAACCACTGTCTGTGCACAAGTTCTTACTTTAAACTATACTTAGTGACATGTTCCAACTGTTTACCCTAATTTATCACAGTACACTAGTCATCAATCCACTGGTCCAAGGTCGCTTGTTGATGATGAACAGAAGTAACCATTCTGTCTAATGAAGACTTGATTCCATCAGTTGCCTGCAGAAGTTCCTTGTTCTTTAGTATAGTTAAGTTGTGAGATAGGAAAGTGGAAACGGCTCGAATATGGCAATGGGCATCTCGAAGAGTGATTACAGGAGGGTCAATGTTGTCTACTGGGTCTTCCGCATCCCCGCAGCAGCACTTGCCTCCATGTTTGTTGCAATGCACATCCACAGCTTGCATTTTTAAGTGCCTTGCAGTACTGTGCGCACTTTAAACGCATTAATATCAATAAATATCGTTATACAACTACTACAGTACAAACGCGTTTCGTTCCAGCAGCAGAAATCGAAATAGGGGTAATATTGTTATAAAAATATCGTTATAGAGGTAAACTTTTGTATTGTACGGTATCGGGAAATTTTGGTTTCAGCAGCTTCTATCGTAATAAAGGTAATATCGCTATAGAGGTTATCGTTAGAGAGGTACGGTGACTGTAGGTTGTTTTGCATGACGCCTTGGCACATGTCGACAAGTAATTACCGACAATAATAATAATTACTCCTGCCCCATCCTGAAGAAAACCAGTATCTTCAACTCTTTCACAACCAGGAGCATAGACTTAGCTAATAATACTTCTTACAGTTGTGCAATTCTCACCCCTCCCGGTGCTTTGTTCGACGAGCTGGCCGCCTGGTAATATCTCGGTTGCTCGCCTGTTCCGTTCGACGAATACATCATCACCGATGACGACGAGAACGTGTGCGCATTCGGGTCGTTCGCCATTCCATCCTACAAGCAGGACGACGCAACATCAACACACACGCCCACGCGACAAGAACTCACATTGTGTGCGCTTGCAGCTCGTCTCACACTCACAAAATCGTCGAACATTCTTCTAAACGTGTCGCCTCCTCCGAAAGGCCACATACTCATAGAGTGAAATGCATGTCTCTCCGCAAGGTGCCTGTTGGATTGTCGCTGTGAGAGAGAATGCAGGATGTAATTACGCGTCGGACGAAGACCTGGTGAGAGACGTGTCTCACGTGATTGTTGGTTGGGCGATGTTCTACAGCTCTACGGTCGCTGAAAAAGAATGGATGAGCAAATGGATCGGGAAGCGAGGGAAACGTTGGAAATCTGAGTCCGCGTGGAGAGCTGCAACAAGAGTAGGCTACGGTTAGGTAAGTTTTGTAGTTAGATAACGAGGTCGTGCTTACTTAAAGAAAGAATCTGACTCGAAGTCGTCCATGAAAGGCCTTCGCAGAGACATCCTGATGTCTGTTGACTACGCAACAATCTAGAGGCGCTTACTGACGTCATGAAGTCCGCGATGTCATCACGTTATTTTTGTTGGTGGTGTGACGTTTTAGTGACACCGGGACAGTTACATGAAGCGAGATAGCGCATTTGACGTCACATCCACGTGATATGAAGTCGCCATCTTAGGGGCAAGCGTATTAGCATGGTTTAAAGCTGCTGTGTTTTTGGCTGCCACAATCGTAGAAGCTAGCCTCGGCCTCCCAGACCTGTGTAGCGCCGATACAAATCGGGTCTGGGATGGTACCGCCTCTTCTCAATATAATGCGGTTGGTCCTAGGACCAGATTAGTGTTCAGTTTCATAATGCATACCTTTCCAATTACAGCTGTAATCAACGAAGACATCTCATGCATATCTGCTGTCTACCAAAGACTACACTGTACACAAACGACGACTTGTAGTGCGCTCTTCACGCAAACTCACGTCCGTACACGTCCTGGTTTGTATTCTGCGCCCGTCAACGGCAGTAACGACACCTGATAGAGCCGTTTGTTCGAACCGATGCTCCGACATCTACACTAGCCAGCCAGCTGCATTCTCAACGACTTCATGATCACGTCTACTACACAGAGTCTTGCGGAGAATTCACGGCGAAGTTTGTCGCGATTTCGCCGCAAGTCGCATCGAATCCGGACGATCGAGTCACAGCGGATGCGCGCATCGCGAATTTTCATCGCGAATTCGAAGCTCCACGCGCGACTAGCAGCGGATTCACGGCGATTAGACACATGCCGCAGACCTGCCAACCTAGCTGAATCAAAATGCGTGAGTTTGCAAGAAAAAATGCGGGAGTCTATAAAGGCCTGTCCACACTAGACCAAAATGGATCGCGATCCGATCGGGATAGCGAGCGTCCACACGGCACTTTGAAAACGATACCTCCGCCTCATTTCGCTATCACGTGACTGATGACCGATGTGTATGTGTGGTTTCTTTGCTTGTAGAAAGCGTTGATACAGCGACGTAAGGTGAGCGAGAACAAAGACGAGTGAGGAGTGCTAGATGTTCCGACTACACGCGTAGCGTACGTGAAGGTAACGCCCACTATTTCTAATTGGATTCAACCGATCGCGATCCACTTGCCAGTGTGGACAGGGCTTAACAATTTTTTGACACGCCTACAATAGCATTAATATCAATAAATTTTATTTTGTAATAAGTGTTAAATAATATATAAATAGTACACTAAGAATAAGCAAAGTGCAACAAAATATACACAGAACTTGTACGTACTAGAGCGCGGCCCCGTTCCTCGGACACCATCATATTCCGGACGCGAGTTCTCAGTTATCCGTTTTTGAACGCAGTCCCTAACACATCATAAATGTAGGTATCCAAGTTGTAATTGAGCACACCAAAAGAGAGCATTGTACTCCTTCTCTGCTTAGAGTGAGATTGAAAACTGTGTGGAGCCTTGCATACCCCGTTCATCGGACAAAC
The DNA here is from genome assembly GCF_963422355.1 of Corticium candelabrum. NCBI lineage: Eukaryota > Metazoa > Porifera > Homoscleromorpha > Homosclerophorida > Plakinidae > Corticium > Corticium candelabrum. The sequence goes on from NC_085090.1 coordinate 1,177,478, forward strand.
GCATCGTTCACCGGACAGTAGCGTCTAAATTGCACACACGCATCCTTCCGCCTAGTTACTTATCGCTAATCAACAACTCTTTACCTACAAATCGTGTTGTTACCCTGCATGTCAAACAAGATCTGTATGAGTTACAGTCGGTCAAACGCCCGTTGTAACGGCCCCAATCGTCGGACACTCATTTTCTTGCCTTCCTACCTTCTCAGCAACAGCTCTAGGTTTAAAATAACTGCAGTTGATTAAATTCAGTTATCTGAAACGCCGCAGAACGTAGAGCACTTGCCTAGAGTGCTTGATGGCAATTCTGAGTCATTCTCCTACAACCACGCCCCCACTAGGACGTGTAAAAGATGTCGCTTGAACGAACTAGCCATTCAACAAAGAAGACGACAACCGAAACCGATGAGAGAGCAGGAATAAAGTGCTAAAACGCTCTTTTACCCTTTGCAAAGAAAGTCGATCGCTGCGTAGCGCGCGTTGACAAGGACTTGTCGTTATCTAGTTCAACTTTACCTAGAAGAAGCAGGGGTGAAGACTCTAGCTGCTCCGATAGTAAACAAAGTTCCTGCATTCAGTACAGCTGGTTGTAACAACGATGACGTGCTGCACTTCATGATGGTTCAAGGTTAGGCAAAGGTAGATATCAAACTGAGATAGAAACACCTGCACACGTCTTAGTCAGAGCCAAGTAACAATTTAGGGGCCTTGAAAGGAAAGCACGGGCTGTTCCTGTGCGAGTTGGGAGAATGTGCTCACCGCAAAGCTCGAACATGGATGACGTGATCGTCTGCTACATCCGTGTGCATCAAGCCTGTGCGGTTGCGCTGCAAGACACTCAGGAGTTCAAATTCTTACGCTGGGAAGACTAGACAGTACCGGAGGGCTAGTAGATGCCAACAGAGTGAGCTTGTCAGCAGAGAAAATTCAGCAGTTTCCGTTACTAACCGTTGCTGAGTCAAATAAAGGTCAAACGAATTGGGGGTCGTACGATATTTCCTTCCAACTCTCTCTCTCTCATGACATTATTACCTGCAGACTGCTGCTGCAAAGAAAAAAAGACTGTCCGACGAAAGGGGCGTTACCTCGACTCAATGAGCGCGCGCTATCCCTCCTGGAGAGTAGCAAACGGAGACAGTGATAGTGTTGTTGTGTTAGCTAGTCACCTGTAAACCTATCTCAGGTGCGAAGTTGCAGAATGGCCTTTGCGTTTTCATGCGGAGGTCGTGTCCGGTGAATGATGGTGGTGTCCGATGACCGCGGTCGCAGAGAAGGATCATGTTTACCGTCCTAGCATAACCGTTTCAAGCCTTTGGAAGTCCCATGTCTGGAATCACAGTCTTTGCTAATCCTTCTTACTGTGGCCTCTAGCAAAGCTCAGTCTTACTTCGTTTACTTCTTGCACGGCTGTCCGATGATTGATGGTGTCCGAAAACAGGGGCATCGCTCTACTGCTCGGTAGTAAATATATTAATTAAAGCCTAGGCTAAATATAAGAATGAGGTGTGTATACATTCCCACTGCTAGTTGGGATGTTCTAGATTCTATTGTTTCGTGGCTTTCTTAGATAACTCTAGACAACTCCTTGGTAGTCTAGGATATTTAGCCCCTCCCCCTTTCCACTTCCGGACAGTTTGTCTGACCGACGCCTCCTATGTCAATATTGTGACCCGGAAACTCTGATTGCGACCAAGTATGTATGAAAGAGCCAGATGGAGAGAGGGGCTGCACATAGACATTGATATTTAGATCACATGATCGGTAACTTCGTTAATTATTAAGGGTAAGTGTATGGTTACACAGAACAGGCACGCCCACCAATGGTCAGAATGCGGGAGATTTGATGCCAAATGCGGGTAGGCGGGAGAAAGGTCCCAAATGCGGGAGTCTCCCGCTCAATGCGGGAGAGTTGGCAGCTCTGATGCCGATCGGGTCCACGGCACCAGTAGTAAAAGACAGTGCTTCCTAACGTCTCGTTCGCGTTCCCTACTAACACACAAATGATAAAACCGTAGCTACTGTAAACACAAAGGTACCCGTGCAGCAGGATGTGACACGATGTTCTAGCGCGACATGTCTTCGTCGTTCTTGTATTACGGCCGTAATTGGAAAGGTATGCATTTATGAAACTGAACACTAATGCTGGTCCTAGGACCAACCGCAATATATTGAGAAGAGGCGGTACCATCCCAGACCCCAAGGGCGTCACATGGGTCCCAAAAGTGGGGGGGCGCAAATTTGAAGCTGAGATATGTGACGTAATTCATGGCGTCATATATATTAAATTCTTTTTAATATCAACATTACAAAAAGTTTACTAACTATTGTAGAGGAAGACGTCTGTCACAAAGAGCACCAAATTGTGAAACAAGATCATCAATATTACTCTCCAGTTCCTTAGCAATGTCGCATTCGAAGCACATCAGAGCAAGGGACCGGAGGCGCTCGTCAGCCATCCTAGTTCGCAGCCATGATTTTAGTCGCCTTAGAGCAGAAAACGACCGCTCTGCAGTTGAAGATGTAGCAGGAATGCAGAGAAACAACTTGAACAGTTTGAAGACTTGGGGAAACAATTCTGTGCAACGGAGAGAAACAAACTGACGAGCAAGAGCACCTATGTTGCCGGTCTCCACAACGTCTTTAGAAAAGTGCAGTTTAGAATAATTGTAAAATACTCTTATTTCAGACGTGAACTGAGTGTTGTCAAAGTCACCTGTGTAAAAGTGTAATATCTCACTCACAAGCGACTGATCTGGCGCCGATAACGAGACTGACTCGGACAACAACTTCTCAATTCCACAGAACACACGGTAATCTTTGCTACAAAAGCGTCGAGTTAGGTCTGATACCATGATATCCAATAATTCATAATATGCTTGTCGATAACGTTCTTTTGGTGACAGTGGCTGATATTGGGTCGTGCTTCGTTCGTCAATTCGGTGAGAAGGTCGACGAGCTCGAAGGAGAGCTGGTGGAGTCAGGTTTTTTGCTTTACTCTCTTTCTCCGATGACTGCCAGAAATTCTCAAAACTTTCATTTGTTCTGAAACTTTGTAGAGTAGCAATGACGCTATCAGCTGATCTTTTTGCTGCCTGAAGATCTACGTTCTCTCCCTGCAGGTACTGGGATAGATGAGAGATTAATCCTAGTAGAGTGTCTAGAACGGACACATAGAAGAGAAAATTGAATGAAGATACAACAGTCAGTAAACAGTGAGCTTCACTTCCGATCGCAGCATCGTCAGAGAGTTCGTCCAGAGCAATCAGAATTGATGCAAACTGTTGCCTAACAGTATGGACTGCTGCGTGCCTGGAACCCCACCTAGTATGACATGGTCGTTGGAGTACTGCTTGCGGGCCCTTTCCTTCGTTCTGTCTTCGTTGCACATCTTGAAACTTTTCATGTCTCTTGGCTGATCCTTCAAGTAAATTATAGAGACTGGAAACAGCACCTAGAACGTTTCGCACATCTGTAACGTTCTCGCAGCTGTTTTGAAGACTGAGGTTCAATCTGTGGGCATGGCAATGCACATATCCAGCTTTCTTCTCGACCTCCTGAAGCCTGGTAGCTAAACCTGAGTGCTTCCCGCACATGCTTGACGCTCCATCATAACACTGTGCCCGTACCATAGACATTGATAGGCCCGTCTCAAGCAAAACTTGCGTCAGTTGCTGAAACAGACTTTCTCCGTCAGTACCTTTTAAAGGCCAAAATCCAAGAAACCTCTCCTCTACATTCAGGCTGTCTGTTACAAACCTTACATTGACAGACATTTGTTCTACCCTTGATATGTCTTGTGACTCGTCACATATTAGTCCAAAGAAGCCGCAGTGTTTGACAGCTGTCGTAATTCTCTTCTGAATGTTAGATGCAATGAGTTTCAACATGTCGTTTTGGCTTTTGGGGCTTACGTAGTGAAAGTTTCCTTCCAAATGGCGTTTTAAGTCAGGGCAGTACCGTGACAGATATTCAAGAAATTCCAGCAGATTTCCTCTGTTGTGAGAATCTTTAGATTCATCGTGGCCTCTCAATGGGATGTTTTGTCTTCCCATTAAAAAAATTACTTCAAAAATTTTACGTAAATTGCGTCTGTTCAGCTCTACTTGTGTCTGGTAGGCTGTACTCAACTGTTGCATAACACTTCCTCTGGTTGCATCCTGCTGTTGGCTATTCTTCCACACTCCAACATTTGAAATATGACTCAAAGATTCCTCGTGACGCCTCATGTCAGCTACTGCTGACTTCCACTTCCTGAAACCTCTACTCACGAACGCTTGGTCTGGACAACCTTGTTTATCCAGGTTATGCTTTACTGTCAGCCGACAAGGAAAGCAGAACGCGGAATCCGCTGCAGGGCTGTACTCAAGCCAGCAAAATTGTGTGTACCAGTGTGGTTGAAAGGACCTATTACAAGTGCCAGATTTCGTCTGAGGAAATTTCCCATGCGGCAGTTCTTTTGCACAAGGTTGATACGGGCCATTGGTCACAGAACAAGCAGTTGGACCTCGGCAAGGATCAAACGCATGACACACAGAATCTTTCGGGCCAGATTCACTAGCAGTAGTACTAGTAGAGACAGTCACAGTCACGATAGAACTAGCTGTATCGTCGAACCTTGACGTACAAAAAGATGACAAAGACTTGGAGTGAGACGACTCTGGCTGCAGGGAAGTTCTTGATCTAAAAAATTGGCGTGTTACTTTTCCATTTCAACAATCCGCGATACGTTGTTAGTGGACCTTAGAAAGGTGGTAAGGAGTTTCTGTCCTTTCCGCTTTGTGTTCTTGTCGCTGCTGAGGCTGACAGAGCTGCTGCTGTGACAGCTGTCTCCCGCTGACATTTTCCGTATCCGGGTGCTTTAGCCTCGATTTCCAGGCAGTCCTTCATAGCAGTACTACATCTATGCTGAATCAGCTAATTTAGCTAAAGACAAGCTACACTTCTGTTTAATTAACGTTGAAAATAGAATTGACTCAAAATATAGCAAGCCACGCCCTAAAAAAGTGGGGGGGCTAGCGCCCTCTCTAGCCCCTAAGACGTGACGCCCTTGCAGACCCGTGGAGGACGATTTTGTATCGGCGCTACACGGGTCTGGGAGGCCGAGGCTACGTAGAAGCCAGGGCAGCAACATACGTTTTTATTCTACACACCGGCGTAGCGTGGTCCTCAAGTTTGAGGGGGCTGATAAATTAGGCTGAAAACCACGCCCATTTTCTACTTTTCTACCTCGCAGTTTGTAGACATCTAAGTAAATTAGTATCAATTTCAGGTTACAACTAAACTGGGGGACTGAGTACCGTCAGCGTGCGTCTAAAGGAATGGAAACACTGTTACCGTCCGTGCCAAAAAGTTTTTCATGGCTCGCTGCGGTCGTCAAAATTAAATGGCATTTCGATGACAATAGAATCTAGAAGACCAATTCAGTGCAAACGACGTTGACCAATTTTAGCATTTCATAATCTAGGGAGCAATATAGGTCTAGCTATAGTTTTTTAATTAATAAATAGACTAGACCTGTGGAGAAAGTACCGTGGAGTGCAAGCAAATCATTAGGTAGCGGAGCCGCAGGAAATTCCATTCTCCCTAAGTATCCACGACTTCTCGACACTGGTTTTATCATACTGAAACGATGATGTGTATTGTCACAGAGATATAGTTAGCGTCGTCGTCGATCGTCAACATACTACTCTGAGAGAGGACTGTCACTGTTTAGTAACATAGTTAAAATGACAGTTTTGCCTAAAGCGAAGTGACACGCCCAAAATGTTTGGGGCTATAGCCTCCCCCAGCCCTTACACCCCACTACCTCACCCACCCCCATCCCTACCCCCACCCCCATCCCTACCCCCTACCCCCACCCCCATCCCTACCCCCACCCCCATCCCTACCCCCACCCCCACCCCCACCCCCACCCCCGACGCTACGCCGGTGTGAATCTAGACCAGCTATACTAACCAGACAGAGACCTGAAACGCGTCATCTGAGCAACAGACGACGGGCAGCGTGGATCTCCAGCCTAGAGAGAAAGTACTGGAAACCGTCGCAGCATTCGTGTGTTTGCTCTGAGCACTTTCTGTCTGGTAGAGCTGTCATTTCTAGTATGTTCTATAATAAAAGAGTAATCTATGCCACTCTGAAAGTTTCTAAATCAAGAATTCAGACAATCTAGAACGAGCGTGTGAAGACCCTATTGCTATGACAATACAAAGACAACGATTGCAATGGTTGGGCCATCTGCTGCGCATGAGTGACAATCGTCCCAAAAAAACAACTACTTCGCAGCAGACTTAGTAATGCAACAAGGCCAACACATGCATGGGCCTAGCTAAACAAATTTGGATACATGTTGTCACAAGAGACCTCAGGTCATTACGTACAGTCTTCGTGTTGCTGGTAATCGTGCTGCTTGGAGAAGCGCTCTAGTACGCTGCGTTGCCAAAATCCATAGTGGGTATAGTGGAATCAAGGTTTCAAGGTGTGTGTGTGTGTGTGTGTGTGTGTGTGTGTGTGTGTGTGTGTGTGTGTGTGTGTGTGTGTGTGTGTGTGTGTGTGTACTTGCGTACCATAGAGGTCAAAAGGGAAGCTGTCGTCGTCTTCCAGACTTCTCCTGCGACGACGCGATTTCCTGCCGATAGAACCTGCCTCCGCTCGCGCGCTAATAATATTATATCTCCGTAACGGCGTATCGGATCTCCACCGAATAAGGCAGAATTTAAACTTGTCGCAACGGCAGGAACGTCTTCGAAGTGACAATACGACTTGTTCATACACATGCAGTTACCTAGACGTTTCGACCTTTTGTCGATCGTACGCGTCGTACGTCACAATTCGACGACGTACGTCACAAGAGAATCGCTAGAAATCTTGAAAACGGCACTGAAAACGGGATAAAGTTTTCTCGATGTCTTAGAAACCGTACGATGTCTAGAACAGTGCACGGGCGTCTAGAGCAGAAGTGCGTCATTGGGAACGTGCGCTAGACTCCGTGATCTGTGACTTCTCGGCCGATCGAACCTACTTCCCTCGCGCCCGAATTTCTCTGGGACGGCACATCAGATCTCCACCTAATTTAGACTGCCCGTTTCTGACATTGGGCGGTACGTGTCGTTTAGTGCCGGGAATTCGAAAAAGGCAATTAACACATTTTTTGCATATATCCGGGTGTTTCACTTTTTAGTGTCTCTGCATGGTTTGTTAATTAACAATCAATAATGCAATCAGCCCGGGCAAAGAACGGAATCTGTAACAGGATATATTCTACTTTGAGATAATCGATCTCAAAACGCAATATCACCTAACGGTGTCTAGCTCTGAACGAAATTGTTTATCTAGAAGAAATCAGTGCCACTAAAATTGGACAACATTTTATTGCGCGACTTCAAGACGCGACACTGTCTTTCTATGGCTTTAAGAATAAATATTGAATAATCTCAGAACCGTGGACGTATTTATCTAACATCTCTAGTCAGTTGTTTGTTCATTCTAAGAAGTTTAATTAATTTGTAGTATGTCGGTATAAAATACATTATGTCGTTGTTTCTAGTTTGTTAGATAGCTTGTACACTGCCGATACAGGAGGAAAGCACGCTCGTATACGTGAGCGTATGTTTTTGACAATGCCCTAGAGAACAACAATGTTGATCAGTACGTCAGTTGTACGTTTACTATACTTAATTTATATCAGTTGTGGCACTTGTGCTGTTAATTAAACGTTATGTAGATTACATTGACAATTTATGTCTATACAGACGGTCTACTGAAATGGTACCTCTAGAATGGCTAGACGAACATAGCACGCTATTCGTTGCGTGGGAGAATTGCACATGCGTTTACGATAAAGACTCTGCTAGAGAAACTCACTTCTCTGACGACTGCGCAAAACTGCAAGCGCATCTGGATGCCGAAATCAGTAAGATAGCCGTCTTGGCTGCATGCATGTGCACATTTTTGTGAAGTTTTCAACAGTTCGATCACGATCGATCTTTTGCAAGTTTCTCAAACATGCAAGACAATTATCTTACTAGAGATGCATGTACTGTGTGTACCAATAGCTATAAAGTAGTCTTGTCCTTACGGTGTCGTCAATCATGCAGCGAGCGCCCAAACGGCGGTTGCATAGAAGTGAGACACCTCAGACCATGCGTTGGCGGATAGATGGGAGGAGTCAGGACTCCTCCTGTTCAACGACAAGCTTACCACAGCTGAAATCTTGTTTGTTGTGTTATTAAATTAAAGTGAACGTAAGTTAATGTTTTAATGGATGGTTAATTCTAACATATATGCCTATAATTACCTAATGAATATTTGATAGAAAGTTAACTCTATTACGGTGGTACATATTGAAGTGAGTTTGCTGGTTCTGTAGGTCAAATACAGATCTAGTTGCTATGGGGCGTGGCTAATGAAACAACTGGACCCCTCTTTCGAAAAATTCTGTATCCGCGCCAGGCGTCGCCTTCCTAATTCTATTTGCCTTTGAGGCGTTTTTGCAACTTCAATTGCTAAATACAAACTGTTGTAGGCTACGTTCGAATAGTATACAGTCGCGTCTCGGTCTAGATCGGGCTCTATACAGCAGTAGAGTTGCCGTCAGTTAATTTCCATGGTAATGGAGCAACTTGTGGCCCCCGGCTATTGTGGTCCAGCCCAGACAAAATATGCATATGGCAATTGCTAATAAAATATAGGTTATCAGAGTTTGCTACTCTTTCAAAGCTCGACTTTTTGTTGAGAAATAATGCTGAATCAAATCTTGCTGAAGAATTTTGACAAAATGTACATGTGACGAATTTCAACACAAGTTATTTGATCAAGAGTTGGTCCAAATTAAGACAGCTGATCACAAGATACACGTGCACCGGCGTCGAGGGAGGCTGGGGGAGGCTAAAACGCTAGCCTCCCCAGTTTTTGTAAGTGTGTCAAGCAGCAGCGCTATGTTTTCCTAGGTTGTTAGCATGAGTAAATTTAAACTTTATCTATGCTTTCATGGTTAGCTATTTAGACACCTTTCGTTGGACGAAAGCAATGGCGGACGTCTGTTGCTGCATGTGGACGTGAAAGGGCGTGGCTTTTTAATGGGATTGATCAGCCCTGCCAAGCTTGAGGACCACACTATAGCTACGCCGGTACGTGACACTTAAGTTTACTCAATAAAACCCCTAGCTAAGTACCATCAGGTCGACTGTGGAAGACTTTGTTGCTCTCTTGAAAATTAATTAATGTGTGACGTACATGGCACAGTTAGAGCTGCTTTGTGCTAAGTTCTGGGGTACGTAATTCTTGCTCCACTTTATTAAGTTAAGTAAAATCTTAATTTGTAGAGCATTAATAAAGTATGCTATAGTTATTAAATTAAGTTAGAGACACCGCAACTATCTAAAGGGTTAGAGATGTCTATCAGCTAGTACCCTTAAGGGCGTTCTAGCTAGACAGAGGCGGATCCAGAAAGTTTTTGACTAGAAGTTCCAAGCTAGGATGACATTGAATATTCCGAGACTCTTCATTTCAAAGTTTTACACATTTTACATGACTATAGCTAAATTTACACCTCATCCGGTTCTATAATTATCACAGGGTATGGTAGTACCTTGTATGCAGGGATTCGGTTAGGGATGGTAGTGGCGGCGTGGTCGTCTATTTGCGCGCTTAGCTAGAAAACATAGTAAAGAAAGACTAAACTTTTTCGAAATCAACGAATCGAAATGTTTGCACGTTGTGTACTATATCCTATTTTGCTTTAGTCACTAATTTAGCTAACAACATAGAAAACAGTTGCTAGCCTCGGAGGCCCATACGGTAATTTTGTTCTTCTTTCTTGTACGTTATGTACGGCTGTGAAACTTGAGAAAACAGTTTAGAATTACCCGAACTCTATTCTTTTGGTGATTAATTAATTGATACACCCCAGAATTTTGCAGTAGGGGTGGTTCAAAGTCTTTCAGCTACAGACACGCCCAATTCATCAGCGACGCTGGAATGGAGATCTAGGTAAAATGTCTGTAACATTAATTAAAACTCTATCTTTTGGCATCGCGATCATTAATTGCTTTGCATGCATGAGAATGATTCTTTAGACAACCTCGCATGCAGATGTGACTAACAGTGACTCTGGTAGGCTTTTGGAACTTGAGTACGTAGTAGTGTTTATACCCTATCACGGACGGCCTGGCTGGCTGGCAAGGGGAGACCAGCGCCCGGCCGACCACTCCCTAGATCCGCGCCTGCATGTACACATAGACAGTCAACAAAGGACCTGAGCTGCCAACTCTCCCGCATTGAGTGGGATACTCCCCTTCTCCCGTCTACCCTCATTTGGCATCAAATCTCTCGCATTCTGACCATTGGTGGGTGTGACCAAAATGATGGGCGTGCCTGTTCTGTGTAACTGTATCCTAAAGTTTTAGTCCATGCATGTGTACGCACATACTTGATATTCCAATATCAATTTCTATGTGCTAGCCCCTCTTCATCCGGCTCTTTCATGACGTACTTGGTCAAAATACCGATCAACATAGGAGGAGTCGGTCAGAAGTGGGAAAGGGGGAGGGGCTGGCTACCTGATTATCATATGTATTGCTGGAAAAGCGATCGAGAAAGGCCACAAGAAAATAGAATCCAGAACATCCCAACTAGCCACGAGAATGTGCATGTACTTTGTTTAGATTTCTAAAGCAGGCAGTAGTACTTACAGTACAAGTTCTGTGTGTAATTAATTAACTATTATGTTTAGTAATTGGTGTTGATACTGTGTGTCGCTAATTAGGCACATTAATCAATTGGTTATACATTTGTTGCACTATAATTAATTAATTAATGGCTTCTACTCCAACCGGGCGTGCAAATATTTAAATTTTGATAATTAGATATTATTTATATATATTATTTAACACTTATTACGATATAAATTTAGTGATATTAAGGCTATTGTAGCTGTGTCCAAAAATTTAAACTCCCGCATTCTCCCGCATTTTGACACTGCTAGGTTGGCAGGTCTGAGGGAGCAACTTTGATGCAGAAGAACTAGTTATGATAATACGACTTATAATTACTTATGTCCATAAAGACAAAACTACTTAGTCCGAAATAACACATATACTAGATACGACAATGGTATTTACACTAGGGTATCCAAAAATTCTGACCAAGTTTCGGAACATACTTAGTACGTCAGGAACGTACTACAAATGGTAGTACTGTAGATGCTAGAAGATCAGAGTAGAAGAACAGAAAGTCAAACATGTTTTGAGATCCATGCAGTTTGTAGCAGAGTAGTGTTAAGATTATAATAACAGTATTTGGATATATTAATTAAGTTATATTCTGCAATTCTGTAATCAGTAATTGTTTCATTTAATATCAATTATTGAGTAATATTAATATCAACAGTTGTGACTCCAAACGTCTCTTGTTGCCACAATTTAGTTCTTTTTGTTAATACACTTGTCATAGACAGCTGCATTGGCTTTATGTCTACTCTATACAGATAATACTTCTACTTCTTCAACTCGTTACGTGTCACTATCAAGGTAAATTTCTGGCTCTGCCTACAGCAGTACTAATAGAATGAGATACAATGTTTGCAGTGTCAGCCCAATTCAGAAAGGTGTGTACAGCTGACGAGTTTATCTGTACCGATGGCCAGTGTGTGTCATCAGAGAAGAGATGTGACGGAAACGTGGATTGCAGCGACCGCTCTGACGAAAATTGTTGTAAGTATCGAGTGTCCTACTAATGTGTACATAAAACGTAGACATGCATACTACGTATAATGTAATGCATATGTTTAGGAATGTCTTGGTCATTTTGCATGTGGCAATGACATCGATCGATATTGTGTACACTGGAAATACTCCCATACATAAAAATTATTATACTTATATTATTATATATTTTTATATATTATATAATATTATACAATACTATATTATATTGTATAATATTATACAATATGTCGTCATCATCCTCTAAGTAGGGTAAGTGGGGTCTTTACCCTCAAGTGGGCGCCCACAAACCTGGCAGGTAAGTCTCTGAGAGGTACATGTTTCCGTATAACTGGCTTATCGATATTGATTGTGTGCGCTACGAGGATTTTGCCAGCTTTGAACAACACACCCAGTAGATATCAATGACTACCAGGAAGGCACTGATTCTCATTGCCAACGGTCTCCACGCCAGATCACAGGAACTCCCCATCGATGGAAACAAGTCTACTCTCACAGACATAGCCAAATAGACAGTGAGAAGAACCAACAGGCTTGTTTCATTATATTGCTGTTGCCACCTGGGATGGAACCCAGGCCATCATAGTCAGAAAACCAGAACTCTATATTATACAATATATCATTATATAATATTGTACTAGTAAATGAAGCTGTGTTCTACTCACTTCAGAGCTACGAGTGTGTGTGTGTGAAAATAGCTTATACCAGCTTGCGTCAGAGTGTGCAAGCTAAACTATGTTCACTGAAAGAAAACTGGTGGATGAAGAAAGCAGATCTACAAGCAACAGCCGACAAACATGACATGAAGCGATTTTATTCTGGTTTAAAATCAGTTCTTGGTCCACAGTCTAGGAGTACAACACCTATTTTCTCTCATAATGGCTCAACTCTGCTTACTAAACACGAGGACATTCTTCAGCATTGGGCTGATCACTCTAATCTAGTACTAAATCGTCCTGTCGTTGATGATACGGTGTTAGATGATATTCCACAGCTGGCACGTGAAGATCATTTAGCGGCGTCTCCCCATGTACATGAGGTTTCTGATTCAATTCAGCAAGTGTCATCTGGAAAGGCATGTGGGTTGGATGGCCTTCCAGCTGAAATATTTAAACATGGTGGTAGAATTTTGGTAGAAAAACTAACTCAACTCTACAGTCTTATTTGGCAACATGAAGTGGTTCCCAAAGACTTCAAAGATGCTACCATAATTCATTTATACAAACGTAAGTGAGCCCGCTCAATTTGTGACAATCTTCGTGGCATTTCGCTTCTATCTACTGCCGGGAAGATCATGGCTCGAATTATTTTGAATAGATTAAGCAAACATGTCTCTGACAATGTATTGCCAGAGGCTCAGTGTGGTTTTCGTTCAGGTCCGGGAACTACCGACGTGATGTTTCCTGCTAGACAACTTCAAGAAAAATGTCGTGAACATCATAGAGACCTCTACATAGTTTTTGTAGATCTGACAAAAGTATTTGATTCTGTCAACAGAAATCTCTTATGGAGAGTACTCGGTAGAATAGACTGTCTGTGCAATCTAGTCAACATCATAAGATCATTTCACAACAATATGTCAGCTAGCATCATTGACAGTGGAGCTTCTTCCAAGTCCTTTGCAGTCACAAATGGCGTTAAACAAGGATGCGTTCTTGCACCTTTGTTATTTAACATCTTTTTCTCTGTCATGTTACATGTTGCCTTCAGGAATTGCGATAAAGGTGTTTACCTTCAAACGCACTCTAATGGAAACATTTTTAATCTTTGTCGCTTCAATGAAAAAATTAAAGTCAGTGACATTCTGATACGTGACCTGCTCTTTGCAGTTGATTGTGCCCTTGTCGTGCACACCATGTAGGATATTCAATTCATTGTGGATTGTTTTTCAAACACTGCACAACGTTTTGGGCTCACTTAAGTCTCAATAAATCCGAAGTCTTGTACCAACCAAAATCTGGGTCTTCTTACACACCTCCTGTTGTAAAAGTGTATGACACTCCTTTGACACCGGTTGACAAGTTTTCTTATTTAGAAAGTACTCTCTCAAAACATTGTTGTCGATGATGATATTTCAGTGCGACTGAGTAGAGCTGGTGCTGCCTTTGGCAATCTGACTAGACACCTTTGGAATGAACATGCCATAACCACAGCCACTAAGGTCAAAGTTTACAAAGCTGTTGTGATCACCACTTTACTTTATGGTTGTGAGTCTTGGACATTATATAGAAGACACATTAAACAGCTTGACCAATTTCACATGTGATGTTTTTGCAAAATTGGAAATATAGAATGGCAAGACATGATACCCAATACCTAGGTTCTGAAGAAATGCAACATGCCTGGAATTGAGGCTCTACGACTGCAAGCTCAACTGTGATGGTGTGGCCATCTTGTACGAATGAAGGATGATAGAATCCCAAGGGCAGTGTTTTATGGTCAGCTGAAGGAAGGTTCTAGAACAGCAGGTGGTCAGAAATTGCGCTTTAAAGGCACATTGAAATCCAATTTGAAATCTTGTAATATTGATATATCCAACTGGGAAAGCTATGCGTCAGACAGATCTCTGTGGAGATCTTATTGCAAAAAATCTCTAGATCATTTTGAAGACCAATGTTTGAAAACACTCCAACAAAAAGGCAGGAATGAAAGACGATCTCTAAGAGTGGGAACTTCACATGCGATGTTTGTGGATGCTCCTGCACGCCACGCATTGGTCTTTGGAGACACAAGCAAATCCATAAATGAGTTTGGTCGTGTCGACCACTCACTCCACCGTGTGTGTGTCTGTGTGTGTCTGTGTGTGTGTGTGTGTGTGTGTGTGTGTGTGTGTGTGTGTGTGTGTGTGTGTGAGTGAATTGGATGGTTTAATTATTGTTATTTAATGATACAGTCAACCTCACATTTAGCGACATCTGAAAGGGCATAATATTTAGGTCGTTATTTGCGATGTGTCGTTGAACCCAATGTACACGTTTACGCACAGTAAATGCCTTGTAGAGGCTTACTAACAGGTTTGACATTTATTTTAGTTTAATATATCAACTCGCGAGCAATCTAGTTTTCATTTATGGGTTTAAAGTACTGTTCAATGCGCTGTTGCTTTTGGTTTTTGAAGTATTGGTCCACCATATACTCACGAATATTTGCCAATTTCAGGCACTCTGCCTCTGACCCTTGAATTGTCCGAAGATAGTCCAATGCTGATCCAATGCTTGTCATAGCCTCTTTGAACGACGATGGTGGAGGAGAATTATCAATTTCTTCGACATCTTCTTCGTCAGAGCTAGTGCTTTCATTGAGTGGTTCTCTTGTTTCTGGAAAGACTGTGTCTAAAATATCATTAACGGAGTCTCCCTCACTGCTAGGCCCCACAGCAACACATTGGTCTACGTCAACGAATTCGGTCCAGTCAATTCCTTGTGTGAGACCAGCATCCTCTGCGTTGCTCCAAAGCAGAAAGGAATGCGGAAGACGCGGCTCTTCCACTCCTTCACCCACGCGGCGAAATCCTGCGTGGCAATAGCAATTGCGAATGACTTGAGCATCAACCAATTCTCGTGCTATTTTTAGCCACTCTAAAGCGTGAAGAACGTTAATTGCAAATGGCGTTTCCATTTCGTAGCAGAGCAATCGCTTCTTCATCAACAATCGCCTATAGTGAAACTTCAAGTTCTTTATAATGCTTGCATCCATTGGCTGGACTATAGACGTTGTGTTTGGAGGAAGAAAGAATACTTTCACGTTTGACAAGCCAACCTGAGGGTGGCCTGAAAAATTGTCAAGAATCAACGCAATTTTTCTTTTCTGGCCAAGCATTTTTGCGTTTAACTTTCTCAGCCACGGCTCAAATAACTGCTTCGTCATCCAAGCAGTTCTGTTAGCATCGTAAGCTACGGGAATGTTTGCCACACTGCGAAAGCAATGTGGTTTCTTGCTTTTGCCAATAGCAAATAGAGACAATTTTTCTCCCGTAGCACTGGCGGCGACAAGAATTGTTAGGCGTTCCTTAGAATGTTTCCTCCTCGGCACTTTTCACCTTTGAATGCGAGGGTTCTATCAGGCATGAGTTTCCAAAATAGCGCAGTTTCATCTGCATTAAAGATGTTGTCATCAGAGAATTCTTGTCGAATCAATTCCAGCTGATTTTGCACCCAATCAGCTGCAGCATTTTTGTCAGCTGATTGACTTTCGCCGTGCATTTTCTTTGATGCTATTGCATTCCTCTTCTTCCAGCGATCCACCCAATTGAGATCGAGGCAATTTTCGTCAAAGA
The DNA here is from genome assembly GCF_963422355.1 of Corticium candelabrum. Taxonomy (NCBI): domain Eukaryota; kingdom Metazoa; phylum Porifera; class Homoscleromorpha; order Homosclerophorida; family Plakinidae; genus Corticium; species Corticium candelabrum. The sequence continues at coordinate 1,193,471 of NC_085090.1, forward strand.
ACTCGTAAGCAGCAACTTCTCTTCTTTTCAGCTCTTTTCCTATTGTGGTTGCCTTTGTTAGAATCTCCAGACAAGTTATCGGAGTTTCTGGACAATTGGCCCTAATTCGACGAAACCACTCAAGCAGTGCAGCGTCGATCTGAGAATATCTCGATAACTTTGAACTCTTAGCACCTAGGATCGTTCCGCTGGCAACTGCTTCTTCTATTCGACGCCTGTCTTTGATGATGCCAGCTAAAGTACCGTGAGGGACGTCGTACTTCTTTTCCAACGCATTCCGTGACACGCCGGAGTCGAGTTCGGCCAAAATCGCGTATTTTTCTGAGAATGACAGCCGTTTTCGCTTTCTGGAAGCCATGCTCAAGACACGTGATCGGCGCATGCGTTACAAAATTTACATTGGTCGGTACAAACGAGGAAATTAGTACTACACTGGACAGTTTAGACAGGTCGGTAAATGCAATTTGTCACTATATCCGCTGTCGCTAAACCCGAGGTAGGAAGACATATTTTGTACTACCTTCTTGATAGGGTAAAACGTTTCGGTCGTTAATACCGATGTGTCGCTAAACCCAATGCCGCTAAATGTAAGGTTGACTGTATATGAAATAAGTTTGTAACAAATGTAAAATGTATTAATGTATTTATTGTGAATAGTAATGTAAATTTATTAAATTTTTGTTTATTTATTGCCATTATCATTAATTAATCATTAGCTTGTTGCTAGAATATACAATTGTTTGCAAACACAGGGATGCATTTATGTGATTAAAATTATTAACTAAATATCATCATGTCCCACACTACTTTAAATTCAGCACATGCACATGCGTGACAGCTGCATAACTCTTGCACGGAGCAGGCTTGCTAACCACATTATTTCTGAATTCTGTATGTATGTGCACTCTTGCATCACTTGAAGTTAACTATTGAGGTGGACGCGATTATTATTCTTTTGTTGAGTCGTTGCTATCATCTTTTGTTTTGTTCTTGTACGTCTCCTACCTGCATGAGGAATAACTGTGAAGCGACATGTATAGCCACCGGATCCAGAACAAAGCAGAATGAACATTTTGTACAAATATTTTTGCAAGACGACGTCGATCAATCATTATCAGTCCTACTAACTTACGCCTATAAAACATATTGCTCTCTTGAAGATCGCGGATGATGCATATTTGTTGTTAGCATGCAACGGTGCATGCGTGATCCCATGGGACCTTTGCTTGGCTTATTGAAGATCGATGAATTTGTTTGTTTTGCGTTTCTTCTGTGAAAAGTAACAGACCCATCCAACTTTACTCTGCGCTTCTCGGTTTGATGACAGTTTGACCTAATAACAGCAAATCCCTGAGTGTGACACACGCTTACAAACATACGTAGATACCGACAGAGAGACCAGAAGTCAATTCAGCCCATTTAAAGTAAGCTTCTCGCAAAGCAGTTTACTACTCATTGTGGCTTCTTGTATGCTTGTAGCTAATAATAATAATACATATGATAATTATTATATAATTTTTATTTTTATTAAATTTTTAAAATATGAGTAATAATGAAATTTGTTTTTGTCCCACTGTTGTTAGTTCTTACATGGCAAAACTGACCAAAACAACATTCTAAGATAGGCTTATATATGGATTATTAAGTAACTTAGTTATTTACAGGTGATCAAAACAGCAATTCTGGGAAAGAATTTGTCGTTGGATTTATGGCAAACGAGCAGTCACAAAAAGCAGCTCTTTACCTTTTCCTAACGTCGCCGAAGTCTCTCAATTATGTTGTTGTGGCACCAAGACACAATTTCTCACAGTCAGGATATCTGTTGGCCAACACGCTTGTCTCTGTACAACTTCCTACATCATTGATTATGCCTCTTGGCATCAGTGACCGAGGAGTATCAGTTCAATCAACAGATGATATGACTGTGTATGGCCTCAACCAAGCAGAACAGACAACCGATGCTTTCTTAGCTCTTCCTACATATATACAAGGTCTGCAATACGTTGTGCCCTCATACACTAAAGCATCATTATCACGTAAAAGCCTGATTGGTATAGTAGGCATTCACAACAATACACAAGTCACAGTTATGTTGACTTCATCTGCCGGTGATGGCAATACATCCTATACTGCCGGCGCTAATGCCACGTACACAATTAATTGGATGGAAACATTGCAACTTCGAGGTGATGACCTGACAGGAAGTCGTGTTTTTTCAAACAAGATGGTTGCAGTGTTTGGAGGACATGAATGTGCAGACGTACCTGTAGGTAAAGGTGATTGTGATCATCTAGTCGAGCAGGTGCCTCCGATTACAACGCTTGGTAAGCATTTTGCCACTGTACCGTTAGCAATGCGAACAGGAGGAGACAGATATCGTGCAATAGCATCACAACATGGCACTAATGTTACAATCAATGGGCGGTTACAGGCATCTAATTTGTTAGCAGGACAATTCAACGAATTCCAGGCTTCTTCTAAGGCATTTCTGTCAATTGAATCCACTCGGCCAATACTACTAATGCAGTACTCACAGGGCTCATCTGTTGACCGCACGAATTCTGACCCATTCATGTTGATGATCCCTCCAATCGAGCAATACAGATCAAGATATATCATCAGTACACCACCAGCTCGGCCAGTAACGTTCAGTAACTACTTAGCGATTATTGTGAGATACGATAAAAAGGATGGGCTGAGACTTGATAATCAACCGTTACCTTCTTCTGTTTTGTGGAGAAACATTACTGGTCAGACACTTGCAGGAACTAATGTACCAATATCTATAGGATCACATATAGTCCATCATGTGGATAAGAGCAACTTTGGACTGAATATTTATGGTTTTCAAGATGACGATTCATACGGATATCCTGGAGGACTGCAATTAATGGCACAGTGTGTAGTAAAGGTGCCTGATCAAATTACAGGTTTGATCACATTATGATCTAATTGATTTCTCATAACTAAATGTGTCCTCTGTTGTGATTGTAAAGATATAGACGAATGTGCTCCAAACAATGGTCGAGGTCCTTGCCAATTCTTGTGCACTAACACATTTGGATCATTCCAGTGTTCTTGCCAACAAGGTTACTTCTTACAAGCTGATCGAGTCTCGTGCCTTCAATCTACTCAGGAGTGCCTTTGTTCAAGCAAAGGCAATGGAATATGTATAAGAGGTGGTTTATGTGAATGTACAATAGGATGGGGTGGTATAACGTGCAGCGATCCGCAATGTCATCTTCTCAATGAATGCTCTGGCAAAGGAATTTGCATTGGACCTAACAAGTGTGAGTGCGACAGGTTGGTTTACATAACATTTGCACACACACACACACACACACACACACACACACACACACACACACACACACACACACACACACACACACACACACACACACACACACACACACACACACACACACCACCACCACCACCACCACCACCACCATCACCACACCACCACATGCAATCATTCATGTAAAAGAACACCATTAATAGAAATAGTACTGGAATGATATTGCACAGGGGTTGGACAAGTTTTGCCTGTGCTGTCAGTACTTGTCCACAATTTACTACGTGTTCTGCTTGCTCTCAAGTACCCGACTGTGGCTGGTGTGACTCACAACAGAAGTGCATGACAGGGACAGGGTTTGGACCATCAGACAAAGACACTTCATGCCCTGAATGGTTCTTCTACAGTTGCGTAACGGTGAAAGATACCTTAGTTGACGGAAATACCATCATTTCATTCAACCCTTTCTCTGACCGAATTCATGTAATTGACTGTGATGAGAGTTGTATTGACTCCTCTGTGGCAAATCGTGGTAACAGCCTTACAACTCCAGGAAGCCAAATGTCCTGTGATCGCCGTAAACGAGCATGTAGACGCTTCTCTAGCTGCTATAAAGAACGGCCAGATTTAGCATGTGCTATAACCAACAACCTCAACTGTCGAGTCCACTCTGAGATACAATGTCCTAATGGTCAACCGCCATTTGACAGACTTATTGTCAGCCCAACAAATCAATCAAATATGATAACAGGAGGTGGAAAGGATGTCTTTGGAAAACTTGTGATCTGTAAGATGAAATATTGAGTACTCATATAATTTTTATGGAGTTGTTTGTTTTTCTGCAGCTCCAGCAGATGGTGGCATTGCAAACACAAAAATAGACTTCAAGTTTCACGTCTATTGTGCTACCTTCCAAGATTTGTCAGATTGGAATGACTACGGCTGTTTCTGTGATTCATTCAAGAATGCAAGCTTGGTAACAGAAAGACAAACAGTCGATGAAACTGACGAGTGCTGTAAAGCACACAATCAATGTTATGCTGCTGCTCCATCCAGTTGTGATTGTCACAAAGTACAATCACTTGCATTCAATGCAGGATGTAACAACTGGAAGTCGGCTAAAGGATTCTGCCGAGATCTGTCTCTCACTAGTCAAAATGGTGCATGTAAACATTACTGTTGCCAGTGTGATTTTGCTGGAGCTGAATGTCTAGCACAAACTAGAAACACAAAGGCAGACAAATTGTGGCGCAACTGGTTAGATCCAACAAAGAGCCAGTGCAATCAGAGGTGTGGAAGAGTTCCTGGATGTGACTGCAAAACAGGTATTGAGCACACATGCATCAGTTACAGCGAATTTTATGTATGCTATTCGGGTACAACTGGAAAACTTAGAAATGCAACGTAGCAAATAGAACTTATTATCAAAACAATTAAGTAATGTAGTTATTAGAATTTTGATATATTGTGATTGCTTAGCATGTTCTGGCAACGGAGTTATTGAAAGTGTGGGACGTGACTCAGTCTGTCTCTGTTTTCCTGAATGGCAAGGACAATGCTGTGACCAACCTGACTGTTCATGTCACAATGCTGATGATCAAGACTGTTCAGGAAATGGTGTTTGTAGACAAGCACTAGGAGACAGTAATTCATCCTGTATTTGCAGTGAAGGCTGGACAGGACGTTGCTGTGATGCCAGAATACCTGTGACAAGGGCAGGTGACCCACATCTATCTACAGTTGATGGTAGAGTGATCTCTTATTACATCATTTACATGTATAATTTATTCTTATATTTACAGGACGAGAATTTGATTATTTTGGAATTGGGGAGTTTTGGGACTGCAGAAGCAAAGAGAATGACTTTGGTGTGCAGATAAGATTCTTTGGCTACAAAACAACATCCTTCACTGGTGCAGTTGCTATCAAGACAGGAAACATGACAACAACCATCTACACACTCAACAACTCTGCTGGACAAAACAATTTGCCTAAACTACGGTATCAGACTGTTGGTAGCTCAAAAGAGCAACTAAAGTACATTGTGTGTTAAATTGTTAACAGGATAAATGGAACACTTTTGAATGATACCTGGGACGATTATCCTACCATTTATGCTATTGATCCAGACTATGTGAAACTTTATGTACAACCAACTAGAGGTCTAGGTTCTGTGGTGCAGTATCTCTTTCAGTTCAACTCTGGTGTCACATACACGGTAGATGTTCGATACAGCAGCATGCTGGAAAGACAATATATTGACACGGAAACAAGACTGGTTGCTTCCTTCCTACGTCAAACAGAAGGTCTGTGTGGGTACATGGATAATAATATGGAGAACGATTTGGTCACACCTGATGGAAAACAGCTGACCAACACAACAACCTTTGCAGAATCATGTGAGTTACCATCACATCAAAAACTGTCATCACATAATGATGCCAGGAAGCACGCATACACACACACACACACACACACACACACACACACACACACACACACACACACACACACACACACACACACACACACACACACACACACACACACATCACTCCTGTATCCACTGTCATCTATTTCAGGGCGTGTTGACCTGAGGGTTACCAAAACAGATGACAATGTATGGTCATGGACGTATTCTAACTTTCATCCTGATGATCCACTTGATTTTTCGTACACAAATCCATATCACAGGACCATATATGGGACAGAACAGCTAAATGGCACAGAAAGGAAGGTAGGGGCCAGACTTTCATCTTTCTATTCTAAATGCAGTTGCAAACATATTGCTGCAGGAAGCAGAAAGAGAGTGTGCTACCATTGTATTGCAAGGAAAGCTTCTTAATGATTGCATTTTGGATAGAGCATTAACTGGAGACAAAACAATTATACACCAGAAGGCATTTCAACAAGGTGAGTTAGAATATTGGCATACAAGTTATATATATATATATATATATATATATATATATATATATATATGGAATCAGCTATTCACACCACACAATCGTTTCTTGATGCTAACTGGGATAAAGAAGACTTCTGTTGCTTGAAAATTGACATGACTAATGCTTTTAATGAGTGCTCCAGACCAGCCTTTCTTTCACGTTTGCGGAGAGAATTTCCAGAATTATTTGCATGGGCTCAGTGGTCCTACCACGTACCTAGTGAGATGCGTTACGGTAGGCATCAAATCTTATCTACAGCTGGTGTCCAACAGGGAGATCCCTTGAGCCCTCTTCTGTTCTCACTTGTGATTCTGGAATTATTGGATTCTATTGGCGCTATTTCGAACCTACACCTTCAAATTTGGTATTTGGATGATGGGACATTTTTCGGCTCGAGAGAGTCTGTATCTTCTTTATTACAAAGTGTTTCGGAAAAGGGTCCCAGTTATGGCTTACATGTCAACTTAAATAAATGTGAACTATACTGGCCGTCTGGAGACCAAGCTTTTCCCTTGTTTCCCAGTCAAGTCAGACGTTTGTCAGAAGGGGTTGAGTTGCTAGGATCACCAGTCCATGGCTCTGTAGACTTTTTCAGATCATCTATATCCAAACGTGTTGATAAAGTCTTGGAGTCTCAAACGCTTCTGAGTAACCTTGAGGATCCACAAGTTGAATTGCATTTGCTACGGAGCTGTCAGAGTATCTGTAAAATCAATCATTTGTTACGTACTGTGACTCCTGCTTTGTTGACAGACCAATTACGCCGTTTCGATGTCGGCTTACGTCGATCTTTGGAAATCATCTGTCGATCCTCCATTACAGACACAGCATGGTTGCAGGCTACACTACCTGTACGACTTGGGGGTCTCGGTTTGAGAGAAGCAGTCAAGTCTGCACCAGCTGCATACGTGGGGAGTTGTAATTCCACAAAATTGTTAGTCCAAGATTTCCTTAGGAAAGCTTGTAATTCTCTGGCCTCAACAAACGTACACGTTCCGACTTCACTGCTATTGGAAGAATCTGAAAGTTATCTTCAGAGTTGTTCCTTTCTGAAAAACGAACACAGTCATTTGCTTCTAGATTTCAACAACTCGACTCAACGACAAATTCAATCAAAACTCGATGCTGATTTATTCAATTGTTTATTGAACAATGCCAGCTTGAGAGACAGAGCTCGTTTAAATTCCATCAGTACACCCCATGCGGGAGCGTGGTTGAGGGCAATACCAAACCCTAATCTCGGCCTTTCCATGCTTTCTCATGAGTTTGTCATTTCTATACGGCTCTGGTTAGGGATTAAGATGTTTCCCTCTCCTCCAACTTCGATCCTGTGCACTTGTCGTCAACACATCGATCCTTTTGGAGATCACCTCATCAGCTGTGGTACAGGTCCAGAACGCACCAGAAGACACAACGCATTGGCAGAAGTCATTTTCCAGGCGTTATTAGTTGAGAATAAAGACGTGGTAAAGGAAGTGAGATGCAGTGGTAGTGACGAAAGTCGTCCAGGTGATGTTTTTCATCCTGACTTTTTAGAGGGCAAACCAGCTTATTTCGACATAACAGTCAGAAACTCATTGCAGCCATTGTACGTGACAAAAGCAGCAGTAAGGGCTGGGGCAGCAGCTGAAGCAGGTGAAGAACAGAAGGACACACGTCACGAAGCAAACGTTCTGGCAACAGGTGGTCTTTTTTACCCCTTGGTATTGGAAACATTGGGTTTCTGGTCTCCGTTCAGCATTAAAACGTTAAAAGCTATTGCATCTAAAACTTCAGCTGTCAGCGGAATTCGATTCCATCAAGCTTTCCAGAATTTGACGCAACAACTTTCGGTACAGTTGTGGAAATACAATGCAAGGATGTTGTTCAGAAGAATTCAACTTGAAGTACAGGACATTGATAGTTGGGATATACCCACCGTAGCGTAGTGTAGAATTTGGTAGTTAGTTCTGTTTAAATGTAAAAGTAAAAAAAAAAAAAAATAAAAAAAAAAAAAAAAATATATATATATATATATATATATAACTAAGTCTGTTTGCTCTCTTTCAGGAAAATGTCCTAATGATTGCTCTAATCGAGGACGATGCAGCAATAGATCATGCATTTGTATTGACAGCTGGATGGGCGAAGACTGCAGTCTGGGTATTACACATTAGAACAGCATGCAGACCAGATTAAATTGACCTTTACCTGTTGATTGTTGATTGCTTAGGTGGCTGTGACAACTGTTCCACAAACAGTCAGTGCGTTAATGGTTTCTGTAGATGTAATTTTGGCTACTTTGGAACAAATTGCTCAAAAGGTGAGTTTTAGGTTGTATAGATGAAACATTCATTCTCTAGTGTACAAATCAAGTTTGATTGTAGCTACATGCGAGATGGTCAATAACTGTACCAATGCAACACATGGACTATGCAAGGCTCCCAATATCTGTCAATGTAACACAGGGTAAGATAATCCGAACAGTCTCATGCCAAGCCCTGTATGGATTAGTGTTGCACCGGTAAGGGTATCTGGCTTATCGATAACCGATATCCAAGTAAAAAATGCTGATGCCGATATCTGATATAATTACAGTCTAGAAAGAATTGTTTATATTCATGTTTTACAAGCTTTGCAGCTCGTGAATCTTGTGTCCTTGGCTACCTCGAATTGCTCTCAAATAGGAACTTCTGTTTCTTTGCTGACATGCACGCAACTTGCTTGGCCCTAATGGACTCATGCACAATTTTTCAGCGCACATGTGACGTAGAGACATGTGACATATGTAACTGTGCTTGGTCAGTAGACTGGTATTGTGTTTGACTGAACCAGGTTAGGGTAAGAGGCGGTATTGTGTTTGACTGGTTTAGATTTGACTGGGGAGTGGCAGCGAGTAGACGTTACGTTACTAGATTCTATTACTAAGGTAGACTCGTACCGCGCACTCCACGTATTTTGGCACGTGCTTTTTGTTCCACTCGCCAGGAGAAGGACTGGTAACACTTTATGTCACGTGGACTAGTTCTTCACGTGGTAGGCTTTCGGTGTGTTGATTGGTCTAAACTACAACCGAGACGAAAACATTTTGTTACAATGACACGCATAGGATCCTAGTAGAATGAATTGAGTAGCAATTACCTTGACAATTAGATGATTATTAGCAATTGTTGTTGTCACGCAAGGTGCAAGCTCATTAGTGTCTCTGCTGTGGACATCATGCCAACGACGTCTTCTCCAGCCAGAATTGACAGAGATGTCTGTAGCTGCTCAGTAAGAAGTGAATGGTAGCCAATAGGCGACAGGAGCACGTACAAGGTGCATTCGCTACTGCTAGATAGTGAAGCTACAATGTTCATGAAGCGAGGATTTCGCTCGTTGCAACGAAAGCGATCTACTTTGTAACTCTAATTTCTGAACAGCCCCTAGAAAGAGCGTAAAGCTTTGTGTTTTTTTTGTGTTGGCTGGCGACGTTTAGCATAGTACTCTTGTGAGACTAATTACTCAAACCATATTATCAGTGCAAGTGGCAACAATTTACAGGATCAGTTTCTAATTAAACTAATGAAATAAGTGTTCACATGACATAATATGTTACCAGTCCTTCTCCTGGCAAGTGGAACAAAAAGCACGTGCCAAAACACGTGGATCGCGTGTGAGGAGGACTGGGTACGAGTCTATTACTAAGAATCAATATATTCATATGGTACAGTAAGCCGTTAGTGTTGTCTATGCATCTTCTCTCGTAAGGTACCGTGTCTGCCTTCGGAAAAATCTGAGACAACGCACTTACGCAAGATTTCCCTATTCCGATATAAAACCAATATGCCTATATCGGCCAATAACCGATATCCAATCTGATTATCAGTGCAACTGTAGTATGGATTAGTGAAGTTGTTCAGATTATGAACACTCGTAGCCGCAGAGGTCCAGGCCTCACCTCGGACAGCCAGACCACTGATGCATTTATGTATGTCTTCATATGTCATGTTTGTGGGAAACGACACAGCTGCCACGACTACATACTTCTAAATAGTGTGACAGTCATGATTTAAATATTCAGATAGGCACATTTGCTGAAGACTAGATAAATGCTTTAGTGCGGCAACAAGTTGGATCAGGCTGTCTCAAAATTGTTATTATCAGAGGTGGGGTTAGACATGGGCATGAGGGACACACGTCCCTTTTAGCCATAGCATGCAACAGTGTAGAATTGTACTCTGTGATGTTTGCTGCACAGAGCAAACAGTGGAGTAATTTTGATTGCACACTTGTTCAGACCTCTCAACTTTTCCCCCACCAAATTGTGAGACTGTTTGTAAATGACCACTCCCATTAAACATATCCAAAGTAGGCGTATCCAAACAATCACACCACACCCCTACCATACTCAATGTTTAGTCTTTTTTCGGTTAATATGAAAACTCTGCTCTGATTCCTAGCTTTCTTGGTAGTTGGATACCTTGTTCTGCCAAGGGTATGGATTCTTCTTCTACGTCACTCATTAGCAGATTTTAGTGCGAAACAGCTGGAAACTGATTATTTGTTGGCCTCGCTTTAATTACATTTCTGTGTGCCAAGGCTTTGCTTCGAACTTCCAAACGTTACTTTTACTGCAGGTAGATACCCTGGATACACCAGATACAAGCAAGCAAAACCGTATCTAGAGTCTCTTTCAAAGAATCCGCTATGTCTGGAAAGACGGGGCTAACCGGTCTGCGCAAAGTGACTGTCAGAGTGTCTCACAGTCACGGTAATATTGTTTGGAGAAACGACTGGCAATCATGACAATCGGTCTGGCAATCATGACAATCGGTCTCAAATCGAGATTGTGAGACATGTTCGTAAATTGTGAGTGTCACAATGAAATCGTGAGAGTTGAGAGGTCTGCTTGTTGTCAGTTCAGTACTGTGAGGCTATATCTGGGTTTGTGTCAGTATGAAGTTTTAGATTTGTATTCTTCTTCCTGCTTTGTGAGCTTGGTGCTACAAGTATGACCATGCCCACAAATTGGTTTTCAGCACTTGGTGTCCCTCTTCAGCTCAGTCCTAAACACACCCCTGATTTTGATTTTTGTACATGAGGCAGGGCACTAATGGTAATTCGGATTAGCGAGGTTTGGATTAGCAAGGTTCTAGTGTACTTTTAATTTTGTAAGCACATGTTTACTGATGAGCTGTACTGCTATTATTAGCTATCTGGGTGATGATTGCAGAACACCAGCAATATGTAGTCACAACTGTTCGTATCAAGGCACTTGTATTGAAGACAATAAATGTCTTTGCTATTACGGATGGGGAGGAAGCACTTGCAACAAGAGAACATGCGAGAACTTGGCATACTGTTCTGGTAGTAGCGTTGCTTTTATCTTGTCACTAACGTATCTAATTACCAGTTCAATCTGTGTATCCTGCAGGTCATGGCACTTGTCGTTCTGATGGAACATGTCATTGCAGTGCAGGCTGGCGTGGAAGTTCATGCGATCTGTTCAGTTGTGATGGTGTTGGTGACTGTTATGGTCATGGAGATTGCATCGAAGTAAACAAATGTAGCTGCTATGTTGGTTATACTGGAGTAGCTTGCAACGTCTCTACTTCATGTCCATCCAAACGAAATTGCAATAACAATGGTGTGTGTATAAATGCAGACACGTGTCTCTGTTTCACTGGATACTTCGGTGATGAATGTGAGACATTTGAATGCAGTCAGGGATGCTCAGGTCGAGGCACTTGTGAAGCACCAGATATCTGCTCTTGTATTCTTGGCTGGACTGGATCAGATTGTTCAATACCATCATGCGAGCAACTGCACTTTTGCTCAGGTACACATCATTAGTTCTAACCAATGTAAACCACACCTCACTTGACTCTTGTGTGACTTGCAACATACAGGTAATGGAAAATGTGTTGGTCCTGACACTTGTCAATGTGATGATGGATGGGGTGGATGGCTGTGCACTGATTTCGACTGTAGCTCTGGCAACAGAAGTGGTAATTGCTCTTTTAATGGCAACTGTTCTACACCAGGAGTTTGTGCTTGCAACTTTGGCTATTGTGGAGATGACTGTCAATACCTAAGTAAAGCAGTAACATGAAGTTGTGTCTATTATTACTGATTGTTATACAGCTATCAATTGTTGTTCAGTCATAAATGAGTGTGATGGCCTCTTGAATAATGCTACCACTATATATCCATGTGATCAGATCTGCATTAATACGTGTGAATCGTATCAGTGTGCCTGTTCAGCTGGTTATATTTTGACTGATGACCTTACAACGTGTCAAGGCAAGTTGTCTCGCACCAGTGTTGTTGCAAGATTAGGTTATTTGATAAATTCTGCCTTTAGACATTGATGAGTGCAATACAACTGCCTTGGCCATTCGCTTGAACAAGTGTGAACAGTTGTGCTTCAATATCCCAGGATCCTACTACTGCAACTGTAGTGCCGGTTACAGGCTTTCAAATGATCAAGGTTCTTGTGTTGGTATGACTGATAATGTTCGAACATAATTTTATTAAAGATAAATAAATAAATGCCAACAATGCTGCTTTACAGATGTCGATGAGTGTGGTGTAAGTGACCTTTGTAGTCAGCAGTGCACAAACATAGTTGGCTCATACAACTGCAGCTGTAGAAATGGTTATCGACTCGATGATGACCAAGTAATGTGTGATGGTAAACTAGTATGCTTTGTATTTGCCTGTCATTTTGGTTATTTCATATTTGATATCAGACATCAATGAGTGCGACACTACTGCCTTCGACATTCACTCAAACAACTGTGAACAATTGTGCATCAATGTTCCAGGATCCTACTACTGCTCCTGTAATGCTGGTTACCGACTTTCAGATGACAAAAGTTCTTGTGTTGGTATGACTCACTCTCATTCAAGCATAATTTAACTGAAAGACATATTTATAATTAAACGCTGTGTTATAGATGTCGATGAGTGTGAACTAAGTAACCGTTGCAATCAACAGTGCACAAACATGGTTGGCTCTTACAAATGCAGTTGCAGAAGTGGGTATCGACTCAGTGATGATCAAAGGACTTGTGATGGTAAAACTGATTTGTACATGCAAGTCATGTTCAATGTAGCCTGTCGTCTTAATTGTTCCAATTTTGTTTTCAGACGTTGATGAGTGCAAGGAAAACAGTTCTGACTGCTCAGACTATTGTTCCAACACAATTGGCTCATTCGTGTGTGACTGCACAAATGATGAGCTACTGGCAAGAAATGGCAAGACCTGCATAGGTTGTTTATCATGTATCAATTTGTCCTTTGATTGGCTGTAACAGCATTTAATACAGACCTTCTGACAAGAGATTTCATCGTTAGTGCAACACAAGCAACACTTTCAAACATCTCTAGTGAAGAGGTTCTTAATTATCTTATCTTTGTAACTCTGTTGTCTGTGTATTTTGTACTATTGATTTCTAGTTTGAGAAGCGACAGTCAGTATTTTACCAGATTGTTACTCAAGAAGTGTCAAGTTATTGTCAACTTTCCGCAAACAACAGATGTGGCAATGTCACTGAAAACATAAAGTAAAGTAAAAATGCTAATACATATGTTACTTATGTTATTAAGATATAAGTACTAACACACGTTTATAGTATTAAATCAATGTGTATTGTATGAAGTAGTATCCACAATACTCTGTGCATGCATACTTTTATCTTTCTTGTTGATGATGCTGAATGTGTAGGGCAAATCTCTATCTGCAGTTTGTATCAGCAGTCTCTCACAACAATTCACTTGCTGTCACTTTCCATGTTTTCTCAGTCGACGTTTCTACACATGCAATCTTCGTAATTCCACCCGATCAAGTTGTTTTTGTTCTAACCAACAGCAATGCACTACAAATGGCTGGATTTGTAGTAGTCAGATTAGCTGCTGTCTTCTTTCCACCATCAACAGAAACACCTACAGAGAGTACCAAATCCAGTGGCTCCTTGAACACCGTTGCTGCTGTGGTTGGAAGCATTGTTGGTGTTGGAGTGCCCATACTTCTCTTGGTCAGTTATGGGATCTACCGCAAGTATTTTCAATTGTACTACTCATTCCATGCAAACATTAACTGTAGTATTTGTTACAGCATCAAGAAAACAAGAAAGGCATATGTTGTGAGATCAAGCAACTCAAGTGTCACATTTCATTTTCTAGTGATTGTGTCTTGTTGTTAGTTATAGGATCAGAGGACAAGCTGACATGCGCGTGGCCTCATTCAATATGTAATTTTATGCAGAATACTATCCCTAGTGTTTTTTTATAATTCTGCTTACTATACATGTGGAAACTGACTCATTTGTGAGTTGCGCTGATCTTAGTGTCACCTGTGGTTCTTGGTCTTACCTGGTATGCAAAATACAACACAGAGTTAGTCAGACTTTAACATTTATTATTATACTAGACTCTGGAGCGGCGGAAACTCCTTTGGATTGGGGAATTTGTAATAGACCGCCGCCATTTTGATTCTATCTGAATGTGTTTGGTTTGTCATTGATTAATCTGTGACAGAAGTAGCCAGAGTAGCAAGCAGACAGATGATCACGACAATGTGTATCAAGCGAGTCAACTGCAACACCATTTAATAGTATTTCTAGTAAATTCTACTTGCACGGAACAATACTTCCAAAGTATTTTCTTCCATCCAAAGTATTTTCTTCCATCATCGTCCAGGATTGGAAGAACCATACCCCAATCCCGATATTTTAGGGGCGATTGCACTTCCTACCTTCTTCCGTTTTGCCGCTTATAGTACTTGCCAACAGCCAACTAGATCACTCTGATAGATCAGACCTATAGGTCTTATTTTCTTTTTTAGTCCGCACCATGTTTTCGACGCCCCACCCTAGCAATTGTCACAACATCGTCGCCGCCGTCGTCGTCGTCGGCATCGCAAACAGCAGCATCTACACGCATTCAACCAACAATGATGAACTCGGATGTCAAAGGCAACGTCTGTTGTCAAATCAACCTAGGCCTTCCAGCTGGCCTAGAGACTCTACATTCCCTAGCTAGATTAGCTAGCTTGCTAAAAGTAGTTGTCAGGGGTGATTTATACTATTGCTAGCAAAGACATTACGATACTGAATTGCAGGGTATTGTAATGACACTAATGCGAAAGACGCTCAGTATCACTGCACCGCAGTTATTCAGTCGCCTAGAATAAATATGTAGACCGTCGTCACTTTCGTTGACATATACCTTCCGATCAATAATTAGACTAAATGGGAAGTAACCGTCATACAGTAACCGACATGGACGGGTGGTAAGTGTCATAGATAGGTAGTAGCCGACATCGATAAGTGATATCGGTAGGTGACATCGATCAATGACATTGATCACTATAAACATCGATAGGTGAAATTGGTGACATCGACATCGAACATCGATGATCGACATCGAACTTCGGCTATCGAAATCAAACATCAGCTATCGATATTAAAGATCGATGATCGACATCGAACTTCGGCTATCGAAATCAAACATCGGCTATCGATATCAAAGATCGATGATCGACATCAAAGATCGATGATCGACATCGAACATTGACATCGAATACCGATGGTTGACTTTGATGGTGCAACGAAAGATCAATTTTGTCCACATTGGCGCTCCAAGGGTACACTACTGGCCCGCACGCTCGTAAATCGACGTAAATAGCACGTAAATCGAATTTACGATCATCGTATTGAAACCGTAAATTACGCCGATGGTGCTCGTAAATAGGCGTATTCATTCGTACATAGACGTATTTGTTCGTAAATGGCCACTTTACATTTATTTACGGTCATTTACGTTGCAATTACGAGTTGTTTACGTTGCAATTACGGGTCATTTACGTTGCAATTACGGGTCATTTACGTTGCAATTACGGGTCATTTACGTTGCAATTACGAGTTATTTACGATTGTTTTACGTAGGGTTTACGACTCGATTTACTCTAACTTACGTCAATTTACGTTGTGAAAACGGTTCATATACTGGGCATTTACGTAAAATTTACGTCTAATTGCGGCCTAATTACTTTTCAATTACGGTCATATACGTAGCAGTTACGTAGCGTTTACGACTGAGTTTCCGTATATATGCATGCAGCAACGCGAGAGTGCAAATTGCCACACCGATATGCAAATTTCCTCTAGTATAAAAATAATTAAGTTAAATACAAAATGATATAATACAAATTACAAAATCACAAGATAAATTATTTGGAAGTTTTCTTGATTCCATGTAATTTTTTCCTGCTGAATGAAGAGATCAATGATAATGTCATGAACGTACACATGTAGATAATGCTACCACATTTAGTGCCCTTGATGGCAGTTGTCTTCTTCTGCTTTCAAGTAGAATTGTCTTCCCATCGATAATTTGAATTATTTCAATCAAAAAAAGAATCTGTATCAAAAAGATGTCTAATTGTGAGTCAGAGTATCTATATATAGCTATTTTTAGAATACCTGTCGTTTAGCTAGAAGTCCCAGCGCCACGGGGCAGCCCATTGTCATGATTGTTCAAAGGCATGCACCTGTTGCTTGGAAGTGGGTACGCTACCTGCAGCTGTCGCTAGCCCTGCAGCTTGGAAATCTATTTCACCTGTTACCACAAATTGAATTTAAATATTGTGATAATAGACTACATTTGTCACCTGCACGACAAATACGTAGTTCCGAGCTTGCAATTGGCGACAGCTGCAGGTTTCCAAAACCTTCATCACCAACTGCCTGTTCATGATCAAGAGGTGGATGTTGTGATGAGTACTGCGTTGGTAACGTGGTGCGACATACGGATCTGGAATTCCTAGGATGACGAGGCCGTCGCGATCGTCTAGATGCACACGGGACAAATTTATCCCAAAAATGCATACAACAGTGCAAAACGATAAACACTTACGCTGTGTTACATTCATGGCGTTTTATGCGCTGCCGAATGTCTTACATACTACCAACTCTACAGTAGACTTTGACCACAGGCCTGTCAACATATTTATGCCTACTACATCACCAAAAACTTATCATGTTGACATTACTTTTTGAATCGAAGTTTAGCTCATAGAAGCCTTTTTGTACGTCTCCTCTAGAGAAGATCCTGCCAATACTATAGGCAGCTAATCGAATTTCAGCCTTGAGAATGCATGATGTAGTCCACTTAGATCAATTGTTGTCAGTCATACACTACATAAATAGATAGCTAGATTCTTAATTGCTTACCGTGTACCGTGTATTGCAACCGGTCTTTGTTGCCTTTCACCAGTTCTAGCGAACCATCCATTCTTGGCACGAAGCGTCTAATGACAGCTCAACGCCTATCAACCACAATTGTACACTGCGTAGATCCTCCCATTGGCGGAACCTTCAGTTTACACAGATTGACGGCTCCGTCAAACCTCTGGTCTCTAGCCTTGCGTAGTACTCTGTATACGGCTTACACACATTTGCATGTACTGAACGGCGGTGTTATTCTTAATTAATTAATAAAGGTGCGTGTTCAAGAGCTCCTAGACTAGTGTCAAATGATGGAGTGTAATCACACAGTGCACGTGTCATTATGACCTAGCGATGTTGCGTAAATCAACGTATCTAAATAAGACGTAAATAGACGTAAAATACGAAGACACGTAAATCTACGTAATTTACGCTCTTCGTAATTTACGTCGCAAAGAGCATGCGCAAAGCTACACTTCAGACGCAAAATACGGCCCAGGATCGTAAATTACGAAAAAATTACGTGCCTTCGTATTTTACGTCGATTTACGTGCTATTTACGTCGATTTACGAAAGTGCGGGCCATTTCTTCCCTCTGCACGTAGACAATAGAGCAACACAAACTACATGCAGAGGCGTAGCGTGGTATGGGTTAGAGCAGTCCAGAGCCACATCTAGAGATGGCTCTGGACCGGGCTCGATGAGACGGCATGGTCTCGCACATGCGTATTAACTAGTTGTACGGTATCCGTAGGCGCCTCGCGTTCGTGAGTAACACGTCCAACGGAGTTTTCAAACCACTGAAACGCGGAGTCCTAGCTAGACAATACGTATTTGTTGAAACCCTAGCTAGCTGTCATGGAAGTAAACATGCAAACTTTTTACTAGTTTAGCTAAATTACGTCTAAAGGCCTGGTATAGGTAGTCTTTTTGCAATCGTGATCAAGACAATTGAAATTTACAGTCTAAGTATGCACTCAGTTTCGTTGTAACAACAGTGGTATGGTATTTACTGACTGTGACATAGAAAATTCAAATTGATATCAGCAACATTGACTATCAACAGTAAAGGATTGATCATACTGTCACTATGGGACGTGTGAATAGTTGACTATAGGTGACATTCAACTCCTGAAAGTGTTTCTTGGTTTTCAAGTACACGCAGTCCCTAGCTATAATACAAATGGATGAGGCGACGGAACTTCATGAAGCATTTTCTTCGTCGTTTGGTCACTTGCACGAATCGTTTTTACTAATTAGACTCATCTGTAGTCGGACACGGAAACGATTTTTTAAGGTAGGTCCAATAATGAAACGTGGTCATGAGGAGAAGAAATTTGAAATTTGTGTACACACACGCGCGCGCGCGCGCACACACATACCAAAAGCTCGATGGAGAAGTTGCAAGCAGCGATCGAGAACTCAATCCTCCTGATCACTAGGAAACGCGGCAGACTGCATGCTGTCTAGACTATGAGTAACCTAGATGTGAGCGTGGTGTTCCAAAAACTCTTAGATTTCACGTGGTAGCAAATTACTAGCAATACAGCTACTGTAGAAACATCACTGTGGAAACGACCGCTACGCTCAAAATTATTACAAGTTCCCGTCACAACTCCCGGATTGGGTGGTGCATGTTTTACCTTCTCTGGCACGGGGCTATAACTACGGAAACCTACGGAAGCCTAGCCTCGGAGCCAGACCGCTTTTGCACGTGAGGGAGCGAGAAGGGCGAGTGAGAGGGAGGGGAGAAAAAAGCGGTCTGGGGACTTCGCCGATCAAACCTAGTTCAGAAGAGGAGGGCTCTTGTTCGCTCAATTGCAACCGCGCCAATCAAAACCCACGCCGTCAGGAAGGCGGCCAATCGGTGATGAGAATGCTAATAGCAACGCAGCAGGACGACGCTATTGCGTACGTAGGTGAAGTAAGTGATCGCAATTACAGCTTGCTAAGGTGTTAGTGTGTGAGCGTAAGAGTGGCCTGGCCGTCATTGTTGTCTGGTAGTTATGATGGATGACTTCCAAGCAATGCCTGACGATGAAGCCATTGCAACTGCCGTGTCCAGCGTTTTGACGCTGTTCGATTTCGGCGTGCAGAATTTGAAGCCACTGCAGATGCTATCTCTTCGCCTCCTTGTCGGTAGACGGGACGTCTTCGCGTGCTTTCCTACGGGCTTTGGAAAGTCGCTAATTTTTCATCTTCTCCCGCACGTTTGTGCCCGACTATCAGCCAATGGCTTCCAGCAATATCCCGCGGATCTTGTGGTGCTTGTGGTGACTCCATTGAAGTCGCTGATGAGAGATCAGGTCGCTATTCTAAAGCGCAAAGGGTTTGCAGCTGCCTTTGTTGGTGAGTCGGATTCGTCAGACGCTGCTATCAAAGTAGAGAAATTCCCCTATGTCTATGGAAGCCCCGAAGTGCTTGTCGGCTCACGCGAGTGGCGATGCGCCTTACAAGCAAATGAGTTGAGAGAGCGGTTCGTGGCCGTGGTAGTGGACGATGCTCACACAGTAGTTCAGTGGTAAGGCAAAATCCTGTCTTTCTTTGCGTTTTGTAGTCGCAATTGGTGATGTGAAATTCATTTATTGTAGGGGCACTGCATGTCAGGACGTTAGTGAAAAAGAGGAACCATTTCGCGTATGGTGTGGCCTGGTTGGCGAGCTGAGGTCGTTGTTGGAT
This sequence comes from Corticium candelabrum, assembly GCF_963422355.1. NCBI lineage: Eukaryota > Metazoa > Porifera > Homoscleromorpha > Homosclerophorida > Plakinidae > Corticium > Corticium candelabrum. The sequence goes on from NC_085090.1 coordinate 1,213,588, forward strand.
GTCCCGTGCTTGGCGCTAACTGCAACTGCCTCTGCATCCACAAGGAAAGCTCTCACATTAGCATTAGGACTCCGCAATGCTGTCGAAATTGTGAAGAGTCCTGATAGGCCAAACATCCATCTCTCAGTCAAAAGAGTAGCTCCCGACTTTGAGACAACTTTCGACTGGCTTCTAAGAATGATTCAGACGTTAGGATTGCCCTGCCCCAGAGTACTGGTGTACTGCAGAAGTCAGAATGCCTGTGCGTCATTGTATTTGCACTTCAACCACACTTTTGGTAAGAGGGCTTTCTCTCAAGAGGGTAAAACTTTGGTTGAGAATCGGCTTGTGGAAATGTATCACTCCAGCACCCCTGAAGCTAACAAAGAGGCAATATTGACATCTCTGAGAGCTGTTGATGGCAAGTGCAGAGTGGTATTTGCCACAAATGCCCTAGGCTTAGGAATTGATGTGCAAGGATTGCATACAGTTGTTCACTGGGGACCAGCCAATACTCTGGAAAGCTATATGCAGGAGATAGGTCGGTGTGGTAGAGATGGTGGACAAAGCAGAGCCCTTTTGTATTATCATGGTCAGCAGCTGCAGCACATTGATTTTGAAATGCGACAATATTTGTTTGATTCCGACACATGCTGTCGGAAATTGCTGTTGTTAAACTTTGGTGCACCCCCTGTGCAACCAGAAACTCAACACCAGTGTTTTGATGTGTGTGCAAGAACGTGTAGCTGTGCAAAACCATCAGATTGTTCTGGTATACAGGATATCTTTTGGAACAATCATCATCAGGAGGTCAGGGATGGTGTTCATCATAGATCACATAGACCCGTTTCACTGCCTCACATTGCCTTAATTCGGACAGCCCTTCTTGAGTATACAGAAATGGAAGAAGAGATATTTACATCATCAGTACAGCAGCCACAATATTCATCATGTACTCATGTTAGACCCATTTCAGATGATTGCATCCAGGAAATTTTGTCCAACCTGACTAATTTTAGTCAGTGAGAGGACATTTTGAATTTTGTACCAGAGTTGAGTGACAGTCAAACAAAAGACATAATTGATTTAATTAACTATGTATTAACTTATGAGTAGTATAGATGTTCCGTTGTTGAATTAATCAGTTTGTTCTAGTATCTGCCAGTTTCAGCTATATCACCTGTAGATATAAATATATATAATATTCGCAAATTTGTGTGTCCATCTTGTGGAACGACGTTGCTTCAGCATGAGTCATCATTGTTCAGTCAATTCTTCTACCACAAGAGTGCATGCAGCGTTGAGGAGTCGGTGGGTGCAATAATTACACTCTTGGAAAAATTTTAGTAAAGAACTTTTGTATTCCTTTGCTGTCAATCTGACAATATAGTCTTCTACCAAGCAACTTATTGATACTTGTTCCCTTGTTACATACAACTGCCAATTTCTACATCACAACTACTGCATCTACATGGATTTGTATTTCAACTACACATTCTAGACAAGAAGCAACTACCAAACATTATGTGCAAATATAACTCTAAAACAACATGATCAAATGTAGCAGTGATCATATTAGAAAGACCATGAAACAATGTAAACTTAAAACTCATAGCACTGCATGCCGACTAGTGATTGCAAGGCCCTCCAATTCACTTTAGAAATTAATCCTAAAAGTAAATGAATGAGTAGATCGAGCTAGACTGACATCAACCGAAACATAATAAGTATACTTAAATAATATTTACTATACATTTATCAGAAAGCAGATGGAGAGTGAACCACCTCTTGCATATGTAGCTTTCGCTTTTGAGTTCTGATCCAAGAGAGCAGTGATGATGGCTTCAGTTTATGCAAGACATCACGCTCCATCCCCATAAATGATTTATAGGAACGTCCAGGACAATACACACCCATCTTTTGGTGTAGAAACTAATGAGCTATTCTAAAAACATCCTTCTGTTTGTCCACTCTGGCATGTTTGCTAGATTCTTTGCCAACTTCAAGTAAAACATCCAGATTATCCAGCACAGCTTCTATGCCTTGTGAGGCTTGGCTTACCAGCTGTGAAGATTCAAAGGATACGTTAGCACCCTGGTTGAAGATCAATTCTTTGATGGTGTTATTGTTGTGTTAGTCTAACGGAACGTTGTTACCAGCACCACCTCGAAGGTTAAAGCCTCTGTTCCAAAGTTGGCGATGGGCCTCGTGTGGGCTAAGCAGTGAAAGCTTATCTGCTACAAAATAAAATGCTTCTAAGCCATACTTTGTTCTGCCAGCCTCCTTAAAATGAAGCATTTTAAATTTCCATAAGCGATACAGTCTTTCACCATCCATTTCTCCAACAGCATCTTGGAAATTTCTTTCCAGTAAGGCCATTTTCATAAAATTTGAGTAGTAATTAAATATATGGTCCTCAGGAGTAAAGGATTGATTACCGTCTGCTGCTGCAGCTCTCTCAACTGAATCTGATGATTCAGAGATGGAGACAAAGTGTAGTTGGAGTTCATGTGCTTGTCGTGAATCGATGGAGCTAAACACTGCATTGCATCCAGGTTGTCTACAAAACCAAGATGTTACTCTTTCTAGTTGTTGTTGTTGTTGCTGTTGTTGTTGTTGCTGCTCCTGCTGTTGTTGTTGTTGCTGCTGCTGCTGTTGTTGTTGTTGCTGCTGCTGTTGTGACTGCCACATATCCCTTGCTGGAAGGGTTACAGCTCTTGGCTGAGCATGTACCTAGTGTTCAATACGTTGCGGTTGCTGCAATGACCTCAATCTACTCAAAAGTGCCCAAAGTTCATATCTGTAGTCATCATCCTGCACTTGTTGAAATGTTGTTGAATTTGATGACCGAACAACAGAACAGGCTTCTGAAGCTGGATGATCTGAAGTGCTACACTGAACACTCACTGGAATGCTTGTGTTCTCAAAATCAACAACATGACCATCAGCAACAACAGCCACTGCACTACCTCGCTCTACTGTCTGAATGGATTCCAGGAATCTACCTCTATCATGACTAGCTTCTGTCCACTGCAGCACATAGTGATCAACCAACCTTAGCACTTCCTTGTGGAATCAGGCATCTTCTGAACTCTGGCAATCCTGGGGGAGCAGCAATGTCTTCCACATCTCTCATGTTAAAATGGACCACAGCACAAGCTACAATATAACCATCAAGCACATCATTCAAAAATGCATTGCAAGATCTATAGCGTTTAGTGGTGTTCTTCCCGACATCCCTCCTGTCAAGTTGGTTTCGTAGTTGATACATAGTTCCCACATCCTTCTTGCTGGCTTTTTGACAATGATGTCTTTTTGACAATTCCTGATTCTTTCAGCAGTAGGCTGATCACCTCCAAACTGTACTTGATGCAAAGGTGCTTCTGGAATACGTTCTTCTCGCTGATCTTTATAACAATGAGGGACATACATTTTGCTGATACGTGTCAAAATTTGAAGCATGTCTTTGTCTTCATCAAACTGAAGGAGACCCAGACAATGCTGTTCAGACTGTTGGATAGCTTCCTTGGCAAACTTGTGCATGATGTGCTTACACACGTAGTTATCAAAGAGAGCAAAAGCAGGCAAATATTTGACCAAGATCCTCTCCACCAAAATTGCGAATTCCTCACGAAGCTTCTCATTCTCTTGCACTGATGGCAGGAAAGCAGTGTCCGGGACAGACAAAATTGAACACCTAGGTCTTGATGTTGCCAGGCCAGCATTGATGACACGTTCATTGCTAGCCATAACATTAAACCCTTGCAATGACTTGTTTCGTCGATCAATGGACATGTACTTTGTCTTAATTGAAATGTCTAGATTGTCTCCTGTGACTTGAAAGCTTTTCTGTGACAGGTCTTGCATCTCATCATTGCCCTCCTCTGTTTCCAAGCTATGTGAAGATGACGAAGAAAACAGAGAATTCTCAGAACTATTCAAGTCAGAATTAGTCTTGTCAAAAGCAGGCAAGACACAGGTAGCAACAGGTAAAGAACCTGCAACAGATCGAACCTCTGCAATGGAGGACTGTATTGCAACATGGCTTTCTATGCTCGCCTTCCAAGACAGCATGACAGAGTTATAGTTCTTGGCCATTGCTCTAATCTTTCTTAAAGTCTTCTTGTGTGACATGGAGATTCCCAAATGATTCAGTCTGTTGTAAGCTCTTTTTTTGGGTCCTGAGTAGAACAGGACAACACTGACAACAGATTGCACAGACGACATGTATCTGTTTCGAGCTTTCAAAAGACATGATGAAGCCATCACTACATGTGCAATATGTCTGCTACTTCTTTCCATCATGCTGGAATCATGGCTAATGCTGCCCTTAGCAGTTTCCAGAGAGTAGGTGTATGTGTCTGTAGATCCTGAGCTGTTCTGCTGATAGTGAAGGACAACATCGCCTCATACGAGAAGTCTCGAAACAAGCTTCTGGAGGAATGTCGACAGATAGCTTCACACTCTCTGTTTACAATCTTACACATATTTTGCAATAAACAAAAAAAAACTTGCGAGTGTTTGATGGCAGCTCTAGCAATTTTGTCCGGCTTCCTTAGTGCCAGAGCACGCCCTAAACCGTGAAGGTCATCACTTAGTGTCACCTCTCTCTCCTTGGAAGGATACACCAACGTAACCTGGTGAAAAACAACACACTACACAACTACATACGCACACGCTACAACGACTGCGAAATTACCTTCACAGTGAATTGAAAACTAGATTTCGTTGATGTAAACGTTTCTACTAGAGTATGATCGTCAGTCTCTCCAAATCTTGAGCAGCCAAGAGAAGCCAGACTGTTGGATTCAGATTCAATAACGACGAGCTCAGCTTGAGTAGGAGGCACTGAAGTGGGCGGAGCATTAGGCTCTACAAAGAAGCATTGTCTAGCAAGCGCCATTGAAGTCATTGTCCCTGAAAGAAATGAATTTCGCTTATGACGACGAAGTAACAAGGAAGATGCTTCGATAAAATTACGAGGACGTTGAGGAGACGAACTAACTGTCGCTGGGATGCCAGTGATGCCCTTCGGAAGTATACGCCGCTGCTGCTTTTCAGAAAACAGACGTGGGACGGCATCTTGGCGTCTTCCAGCCGCACTCTGTGCAAACAAAGAGCGGATGGCAGAAGAACGACCGTTACCGGCAACAGGTTTACCAGAAACGTTTCTGTAGTTCTGAAAAAATTTCTAACTATGTACGATTGCACGCGTACAGGACCAGTGAATGCGTGTGGTGTAAGCGTACCTTTCATAAATATTGGGATTCAGAGATGCTTCAGATGGGCTGGCTGTTAGATCTATTCTCTTGGCGGCAAAGTGACGTGAAACGGATTCTTTTACTCCCCTCTTGAATCGCAATTGCGACAAAGTCTTCACAGTTTAGCGATTTCAGTCTTTGTCGCCTCCAGTTGAATCAGCCGACTGGCGAAAGTCAAGAGCTTGCCGCGGCAAGAATGACATACGAAATGTAGAAGGCCGTCTGCTTCCGTGATAGCGTGACCGGTGGCTTTCTGAAGTTTCAAGTGCAGTTCCTGCTTGGTCCCAAGCTGTGTTTATCGCGCCCTGACGTAAACTTACTGCCGCAAATTCTGCACTTGTCTGAAGATAATAACTTTCTAGGCGTAAGCAGACTGCTTGCGGTAGATGACATGATGAATCGCGTTATTAGCCAACAACTGGTTCTCAAATCATTGTAAGTAGATTGTTATAGCTAATAACTGTGAGACTCGTTTAGCGCAATAACGAGTTAAGTCGTTACGCCTACTTCCGAACTCACTTACAATAGCACAGTCCCCAGACCTCTTTTTTCTGCATGCCCTCTCATTCGCCCTTTCCGCCCCCTCACGTGCAAAAGCGGTCTGGCTCCGAGGCTATAGAAACCGGTAGAGGTGGGTTGATATCAGTCCGCCGTTCTCGGCCGCACTGATATCAATAGACACAAATAGTGTAGCTCGCGTTATCAAATGTGTAAATTCACTTTTTTTGTAATACCAATGCAACAACCATTAGTTAATAGTAATGTACTACAAAAAAACGTGCGCTATTCTAGATACAATGGACACGTTAACAGCCTTGAATTCTACATAAGTAAACTGTAGAACGTGTGTACACGCTCTTCGATCAGCACCTCAGGGGAACATCAGTTTGGGATCGCCGTTTGCTGTACGTCGTGGAAACGGTACTAATGATCGACTTTCCAGTTAATTGGATACGAGTAGTGGGTTTCAGAAGCCATACTCTTCCGATGTGATGATTGCTTGTGCACTGAAATCTTTTTGGTATGTTTAACTAATTAATTTAATTGATTAGTAATAATTACAAAATTTAACAAATACACACATTAACACATTTAGTTGTAGATGTGTTCAGAAATAATGTGGTAGTTATTGTAGAGTTATACATTGCGGAAATTTCCAACGCATAATTTCAAACTTAATGCACGACTGAAACGTCTTTGGATTAAATTATTGTGTGAATTCGTGGTATTTTGTTTCTAATGTGTATGAAATCTCTAACACACACACACACACATACACACACACACACACACACACACACACACACACAGAGATGACCACTTACCCACACATGTGATATATTAGTTATTGTAGAGATTTCATACACATCAGAAGTCTTGGTTGCGAGACTATTATAACCTCATCATAACATCCAGGATGTCACTTGTGCAAATACGGGTTACGGAAACTTCTAAAATGGCGACGTCCGTGAGATGATGCTACGCCTTGCAGTAACCTGTTTTATCAGGCTAGACATCGCCTGAACTTTATTTTTAGCATTGTTACTGTTGTCATTAATTGAAAAGACTAACTTAAGGCGTTGTAGCTTTATTTTGAGGTGTCTAGCTTGTGGTGTGATGGGAAACCATTTGTCAGAGTCTTCACTACGTGTAAGCAATTTGGCGTCTCTAGACGTCTAACCGTTTCTAAGAACGCTCTTGGTTGTTGTCTCTTTGAAGATCTTGGTTTGAGTGCAAATTGCGAATTGCGTTGTTGAAATAGCTAGATAGCTAGATATACTTGCCTAGACTGGGTTCAGACGTATTGGGTGTTGAAACGTCTATAGCTATTTTCATTTATTAAATAGAAGCCCCGATAAGTTACGAACTTTTTTTTATAGATAACAATTTATTGGAGTACGTAACCACAGGGGAATAAGAATCTTTCCGTTTACAATAGTTCTGTAATTAAACAATATAAGTACTAAACAGGTATACGTTTACGTAGATAGCGCACATAGACATGCTACCTTAGATAATCAGTGTAATTGCAAACATGCTAAGACTGTGTTCAGATCCCTCTACAAATTCGTTATGAATTCGCTACAAACTGAGCAAATCAACCAGAAAATAAACTGACTCTTTAGGCACATGTAAAAGTATTACGTAATTCAGCCTCTCTTGTAGCATGGTCGTCCTCAAGTAGCTCTTAAACAATGCAGCGCACTGAAAGATCTTTCAGACGTGACATTCGTTGCAGGCATGACTAAAATTAGCTGCAAGAGTTGACAGACTTGTGACATGAGCAATGTCTTCTCAGGGCTTAAACACACAAAATATTGTCTGATGTCATAAACAGTAACATTCTGTTGTCCGCGTTTTTGCAGAAGTTGGTAGCAAACATTTCAAGCTTTTGTCAAGTCTTTGTAAAAGTCACGCATTAATTCAAGTTGTCCTTCCAATATTGCTTTCTTGTGATGTCGGGTTTCCAAGTCATGATGGTAATCTTGTTGTAGTGAAATTGCGGTAATAAGAAGTGATTCTAAAGACAAATACCTTGCATAATCTCGTTTTTTCAAATCTTGTTTCAATGCAATTAATTTATTACATCAACAGCCTCGTTGTATATTTGCAAGTAGTAAGACTTGACATCACCGTGAAAAATGGCTCTGCGGCACCTTCCTCCAACCTCGAGGGCGTTTTCTCTGGCGAGGTAATTCAGGTTTTGGAATAATGAGATCTTCAGCTTTCTTGTTTACTTCAAACCAAAACATATTATAGGCTTGTTCACTGTACAACGTTTTCAACGTCCTTACAGTCATCTGTGCCAGTTGTTGACATTCTGCTGCAAATATTTGATTATATTGCAGTGTCTTGCTGAGGTTGTCAGTGTGTCTCAACAATTTCTTCCCAATAACAGCTCCATTGAAAAACTGAAATTATATTCATCTGTACTTGCACACCATGTATTCTGGCCTTCATTGCGGTATCATGAACAATTTCTAAGGATTCGATTCTGCCACGTGCTAAGTAGAACCACGTAATTATCAATTATGCTGGCAATGGAATCAGCTTTTACAGTCTATCTTGTAAGACAAAGAACTCATATCCGAGTCTTAGAGTCAAACAAACTCCTCATGAACTTCAAAGCATTCAGTAACCCTACAAATCACCCAAATTACCTGTTCTGTGTTAGATGCATCTCTAGTTTCATCTTCCAATACGGTCACGAACGAAGATTTATGAAACTCTGCAGCAAGTTTCCTCAGCAGGTTCAATCCCATTACTCTGAGAACTTATGTGGTTGTAAATCGTTAGATCAAGTGAGACACATTATTTCAAAACACCAATATCGAAACAAATGTAATCGAAACAACTGTATGTTGATATTGATGACACTTACACTTTCTGTTCCCTAGAAGTTTATTAAATTTGATTGTAATCCGATATAAAGAAAGTCGATTTTCGATATACAGTTTAAAGGGAATTGTACTCTGATATGTCTTAGAAGCATTTTTAAAATAGATCTTTCGTAAATCCGCTACATACTATAAGCGAAACTTTTTACTTGACCACATGCAACCACTTTCTGCTAATTGGTAATATCTCTGCAATTAAAAATTCTGTAAAATTTTCCAGTACACTCATCTACTTTGTTTTCGAACAAATGCAATCATATTACATTCATGCTCCATACATTCATTTTGAGCTGCTTGTTTATTAATTCGCGCGATCGCTCTCTTTTGCAGCCATTTTCCCTTAATTAGCAATGTCCTGCGAAATCTTCTAATTTAACTCTACTAACTTCATGCTGTATTTATCAGGCATCATGTGGAATATATAATAAAGAATAAATAGAATTGAAATTGAGATCTCTTACATCTGCTATAAAGTGGCATTACTAAATGCCCCAAAACTAAAAACTATTGCTCTTATAGAGATCTTTCAACATTACTACTTAGTACTGTCGTGATCCATGCTTCTAAATACCATCTGCAGTAAATATAGCAAGCTGCATAATGTGCTTGGCTGAGATTCTCCAATTGATTGTACTTCGAAAGGCATCAACACGTCATCAATGTCTGTATTTTTTGCTGCTTGGTTTTTGAAATACCGGCGATTGAGAAATTTTGTTATTTTGTTTATCGCTTCGGAACGGAATTGCCCGGCCATGATTATGTGCTGAAAATGCAAACACATGTTTCATAGATATTTTTCTTAAAATTTGGCCGAATTTTTAAAGACGAATACTGCCAAAAGCGCTCTGATATAACTACCGTTGTCTAGATCTCCAAACAAGTTTTTTCATCTCATTTTTATTGAACAATGTATAGCTACAAAGACAGATCGTAGCGATGTAAACATTATCAATTCATGAACGTCTATGGCCAATATAGCGATAAGAATGCTGCATGCTTAGCGTTGCTTAGACCTAAATATTAGGTATTGCCAGTACAGCTTCTCCAATGTAAACTTGCTCAGTTTTCACATGTGGTAGATGACATTTTGCTATTTTGCAGAAGACGGTATAAAGTTAAGACTTATCGGTTTACTTTTAACTAGAACAGTTTTGAGTTACCGACTTCGTGCTTGTTTCTATGTCATCATCGCCTCTAATATACAATAGTTTACGGCTAAACAAAATAATTTGACAGATTTGCAGCAAACACATTAATTATTTCGTTTAGTGTCTAGGTTTCTTTGTCTTAATTAATTCATTAATTAAACAATTGAAGCTAGCACCAGATACTCCATCAAATTCTAGATGTGTGTTATTCACACCTCTAAACTTAATGATCTTTGTCTTCTGACGACAATACTTTTCAAGGCCAAACTAAAAAAGTTAATCAAAAGTATTCCAGTATTCAAGTTTACTTTGCTTCTGTGTAATAGATTAAACGGTTTTAGACCAAACGGCAAAAATAGAGCTGTCCGTTCAAAGAATACGTGCACAAAATTTTATCTTTTACAGATAGCGAAGACACATGTCCAATTAATTTCTAGCCTTTGTCTGTGATCACGTACGGGTCAGTGACTCTTTTAGTTATCCTATCAATGTCGTATATTACAGTTACCTCATGCTGTACAGATATATACATGTAAGAAGACTTTGAGTGAGTCCTGAACGTGGACGAACGAACTGAGAACTCGTGCGCATCACTTCGTCAAATTTTGTTACACTACGTCTTTTGTTGGCCATAAGCTTGAGTGAGCTGCAAATTGATAGTCACATAACGTTCGTACGCACTCTAGAGAGGACTATACAAGTTGTGCTGCCAAGTATAATGTAAAAATCTATACAACAAACTCAACAACTAATGAGTTGAAGAAGATCACAAGCAAGATATACAGCCACTAACTTACTGTATGATTTGTGTTCTGTAAAACAAGCCAAGACTGACTCAACATTTAAAAAATCCAACTTATACATGATCTCAGGTATGCCATACACAATGATTGAGAAACAAAAGAGATTAGGTGGAGGAATGCAATCACAAATTTGACAGAGACAACAGACAATAATACCACAGCCGTACCAAGCAAAACAGAAAGTGCAGAATGCTCTGATGGCTGTAACCCCAGAGTGACAAAATTGACGACACTTACGCTTTTGAAAGAGGCAGTACACCCAGTCCGAGAAAACAAGTGATAACAACAAATCTGACAAAGCGTAATACAAATCTAAACGACTAACTTTAGAAACAACAGACTACAAAACCACAGCAGTACCAATGACGGTAGATAGTGCAGACTGCTTTAATCCTTGTGACTTTGAAACAGAAAACCCAGTGAAAAAAAGAGCATTTCATAACAGTTGTACAACGAATAGGACGTAATCAGACGACTGACATAGACAAAAGACGACAAAGCAACTGCCGTACCGAAATAAGTAAATATTGCAGACTAATTTGAAGACTCTAATACGAAAGTATGGAGACAGAAACGTGTATCGATCAAGATTGCTAATGTTTTTGTCAATCAAGATTACTGACAGTTTTCAAACAAAACTGAACATCGATAGATCATTTAAAGTAAACAAGAATCAAGCAAAATATAATTCTGCAAAAAAAAACTGACACAAAGCATAACAGCGACCGAACTCGCCATAACTTGGCCGGATTCTTGATTTTCTTCTTCATTTGATTTTTCTTGACAGGCAACGAACTCAAAATAAACGCTGCAAATGCAAACATACATCTGGGTATATAATATACATATATACATATATATATATATATATATATATATATATATTCAGAACATTACGTCTGAAAGCAAAAAACTCTGAACCAAATCGCAGCTTGATAATTTGTTCGCTAAACATGTTTTCTTAGAGCGTCTGCTGTTGGTTGTAGGTTTTCACAAGATCAACATTCAAGCGAGAATAGCTGATATGGGCACTCATCTACGCAGTACAATTAAATTCATATTAACTGCAAACAAATGTCTCACATGCTGTGAACAGATGGTCAGTAACTTGAAATTGTACTACGAGGCGTGCAACATTTTGTACTGTTTGTCATTAATTTTTTTCAGAACAGACGTTGCAGTTTTTTTCCAACGTCGCCTAAAGCGCTGATGCTGTCACAGCCAGTCGGTACATGCAACATAGTATGACAATCAGACACATCATCACCAAAATCTTTTCAAATTGCATCGATGTCGACAATTTTCGTTCTCGCTTTTGTGCCTGTCCGAAAGTATAACGACGTCTTGAAGTTGCAACAAAGGGTTCAAACAAATCTTTTGTGACATCAGTGTCCGGTGATTGTATTACAATGAATTCATACCCACATCTTTCGCATGGGCGACGTGCAATAGTAATCTCTTGTCAGCTTCTTCGTCTAAGGATTTCAGAGAGAGAAAATCAGTTTCTTTCACTACTCATCCATCACCACTGTTCAATAGACTGCACTTTGTGACGTACGTTATATACAGCTGGCAATGTTATAGTTGTTCAGTATGTATGTCAGAAATAGACTCGAAATTCAAACTGCTGAGTGTTTTTTCCTCTGTTCATTACTCGCTCTCTGGAACCCAAGTGGAAAATTCTAACAGAAGGTTTTTGTTCTGGACACCTCTTTTGTAACTATAGATTTTACGAACTAAACAGATTTTGTCGAGACAAGTAAAAAGTGTGATTGCTGTAGAAAACCTTTTCATCTGTATTGACATGTCTGTTTAGAACACATTAAAGTGGTATATTCTTTCATTAGTCTACTTCAAGACTTTCCTATATTGTTGATTGATAAACAGACAAAGAAAGCTTCTGTATGGAAGCGAATCGCCAAACGAATAAACGAGTATAAGTTCAACGCCACTTTATAACAAAGTTTAAGAAAAAAAGGAAGACCTTTGAAAGCAGCGTATATATGTACAGTAGATCCCAACAACAAATCAGATACTCTGGGTAAATTTATTTTTGTCCAATCGCATTATTTCGTTAATATAAAATACGTACAAAATATGAAGATACAGCATAACAAACACTGTTTAATTGCACTAAAAGGTTTGATTTTTCTACAAATGGCTGGAATGCTTTCAACAATTTCGAAGCATACAGCATCATACATGACGCAATTAAAGTAAAATTACCATTTACATATATCTTACAATACAGTTTTGGTCAGTGATGTATAAAACAATTTTGCCTGAAGTGTGCAAAAAATAAGTCTAAACTTCATCAGCCAACACTAACTGCAACAGCTTATTCGCAACAGGAGTAGACTGTTGTAGACAAGAGTAAGAGTTGGTAAGTAAAAAATATCTTGATGTTTTAAATGCTGTTATACACGAAATTTCAACTTTGCCAGTGTATACTGTTTCTCACATTCACAGACCACAAGCACTATGGTAGTGATATATTGCAAATTAAAAAAGTCAATCAAGAAGTCTCTGAAGAGTAAAATCAATGATAACATGACAGTGAACGGCACGGAGAACGTAAATTGGGTTGAAAAACTTTCCATTCATGAGCACCTTTACAACGTGTCGCCGCATCACGCTTTGGTTAAAACATATCAAGTGGAGAGAAATACAATATTATTTTTGTAATTTTGTATTAAATACTAGGATCTAAATTATGTCCTTTCGAAGTCTTATACGGCAGACCAAACAAAGCTGTCTTTTTTGGCCATGTCACGGCGACGTCATATAACACAAATAATTGTAAGTATAACGATTAGTCTTATGACATCATTGTTAACTCGGACAAATATACTGAAACGGACAATGCATTTTTATTTTCCGATCTTCAAGCAGTGCAAGATTCTACGACTAATTTCGACGATGCAGGCAGTGCACGTAATCAAGGTGGTGTCCAAAAAAATGCGTCGCTACCTGAATCGAAACTTGTTGCTTGATACGAGAGGCTTCCCAGGAGTCTACCAACAAAGCCGACTTTAAGATGATTGCTAGTCGTTTTGGAATGAGGATTTCCACAGAGTATAAAATGAGAGATCATGTCTTAGTGCGCTATCTTGCAAAAAGACCACGTCGACAGAGAAAAAAGCAGTATCATCGTTTTATTACGTCTGTACCTAACAAAGTAGTAGAGACGCAACCGAATCAGTACCGATATCAAGTAAAGTTTTATCAATATAAGAATTCGACCACAAATGATTTTTGGTAACAGACGTCGCATCTCCGTTGTTGTTTCTAAAAACCTTAGAAATACAAGTCAGTACATAGTTCTATGCAAAATACATATAAATTACAGAACATTGTTCTATGCAAGATAAAGCCATACATATCATTACAAAACTATAAACGTTTATTGGCTGCCACCAAAGTGGTGGCAGCTTGCTGATTGTCTGACTCGCATCACTTTCGAATTTTTGGTTTGATAGTATGTTGATCCAGACAAAGTCTGGATCTTCGAGGCTACCATTTGGCTATATTGTCAGTAATCCAGTTTGTCAGATGTCGATCCACTGTAAATCCACTATAATTTAAGATATATATACGTGTTGTACCATTTCTGTCTTACTTTGTTACATTGAAGGAGCCAGTGGAAAAAGTTGACAAGATATATTATTTGAATTTACTGTAGAATTTGTGAGATTTTTATCACTGCTGGACAAGAAAGACGAAGACGAGTCCGAGAAAGTGATAGCAAAAATGGTTGGTAATGTTAGCATGTGTCAAATTTAAAACAACTTTTACGTTAATTGCCTTTTTGAAACTATAAGTCAGTTTGCTGAATAGATCAGTTTGTCGGCATTCGCAAATTCGTACAAGAATTATTGACTACATAGCCAATCAGAGATTTAGTTTTGAAAACGCCGTTGTTGCAATGAGATCAGTCACTATCAACGAAGAAGACATTTCTATTGATAGTAAGAGAATCCACAATTCTGCGGACATATTTGAAAACTTCATTGAAGACATGAAAAGAAATTAATTTTGAGGAAACACAATATGCATTGAGGCAGGATCCATTGTCTTTAAGATCCGCATTACTCTACTGATTTCGCATACGGCTTACAAAGTTTCAGAATTCAGAGTTTCACCGCCATCAGCAGTACTCATAATTACGAGAAAAGCAATTTGCGGCCTAGAAAGAATAGACAAATATATATAGACTCCGACGCCGAAGACGATAAAATAGCTCTAATTATGCAAGGGACAAGGTCTATGGCAATTTGAAAGATATCTAAACGATTAGAATGGATTGGAGACATTGTTCGAAATCATTTGACATTCATTTTGGCATGACTGGTATTTCTAATTTTGTTGTTATCTTATAGTTACAAGAATAGTCAGACTCTAAACGAGAGTCCAAAAAGAGGTGCGTAAAGTTCTGTAAAGTATATGAATAGCTTGTAATAACATCTTAGAAAAAGAAATTGACAAATAAATTTATTAAGAAGAGTCAAATGTATGTGCACAATGACAGCAATAATAATAACAACAATGATAATTATTATTATTATAAAACACCGTGCTTCGTGAAACTACACCGATCTAGTTGAGCACAACAAATAATAATAGATAATTAAAATATATATATCAAATATTATAATAAATATATAACTATTGAAATGTACAATAAATGTAAGAGAGTTTATTACCGTGTCAGTTTAGTACAATAGTGTGGTATAGCAGTGTAGTAGAATAGATTCTTGTATAATCGGTCCACTGAGTCGATAACCGCGATACATTTAGTCTAGACTACAGCGGAGTAGTATTACGGCTGGTGAGCTATACAACAATTGGCGACGAGGATATACTCGAAGAGAGGCGAAGAGTACGTAGCCATAAGAAGATCGGTACTACACTGAGGAGCACCGATACAGTTGCGACAAGAGATTGTCATTGAACGATAAGAGTTCGAACTATCAGAGTAAACACACGACCGTATGGCGGCTGCAAGTTATCATGGACGTTTGGCGGAGTTCAGCCCAAGAATTGACACAGTAGATGATTATAAAAAGAAGTTCTTCTTGTATTGTACAGCTAACTCGATCGAAGATGGAGACAAACAGAAGGCCGTGTTCTTGACGAGCATCGAAGGGACGACCTACATCCTATTAAAGAACCTAGTAAGACAGTGACTGCCGCAAGATCTCGAGTTGGAGGCGCTGATTGACGTGCTAATGAGGCACTACCAGCCCAAAGTAGTCGTCAAAGCGGAGCGATTCAAGTTCTTCAAAAGAAAAAGAAAAAAAAGCGAGAAGATGAGTCAGTCGCTGTGTATTTGTCTGAGCTGCGTCGGCTAGCAAAAGACTGCAAGTTTGGAGAGTATTTACAAACCGCTCAACGCGACCAACTCGTATGTGGGTTGAATATTGAAGCACTAAAAAAGAAAGTGTTGGCAGAAGCAGACCTTACGTTAGAGAAGGCTCTGCAAATATCACAGGCATTCGAAGCAGCGAAACAAGAGACAAGGGTTCTTCGTGGGTGTGCACCACAAAGTCCGCCCACTTTGAAGTCTGAGACCTCGTACATTGTTCGCAAAGACACAACAGGTGTCAATACGAAAACCACGAAACACGGCAGTGGTGACGAACAAGCATGTCACCGATGCGGAACGAAAGAGCATTCGTCACAGAATTGTAGATTTAAGACACAAACGTGCCATTTTTGCAAGGAACAAGGGCATATTAGTCGAGTATGCCGGAAAAAAATGCAGAGTAGAGATTCCAAAGATGCAACACGTAGAAAAAGAAAGCTCCGAACTACCCATCATGTAGAAGAGGAATCGCTTAGTGTTGTTTATTATATCTCAAACAAGAGAAGTGTCACAGTGGAAATGAACGTTGCTAGAAAACAGATAGAGTTAGAAATCGATACCGGAGCAACAGTTACGGTTATTCCCACTTGTACATATCAGAAGTACTTGAGACATATACAGTTGCGCCCAAGTACCACCAGATTGCACGCGTACAATGGATAGCCCTTGAATGTGCAAAGAGAAGCGGAAGTTCCTGTAAGATACAAGGAACAGCAAGTAAATGTAAAGTTTCATGTGCTAAAAGTGAAGAACAAGCCCGCAATCTTAGGAAGAGACAGGTTGAAACATTTTAAACTAGATTGGGATTCAATCTTCACTGTACAGAAATTTCAGACAATATACCCAGTGGAAACTTTTCCACAGTTTGCCATAGATGCCAAACCAAAGTTTCATCCACCCAGACCGATTCCATATGCCTTGCATGGTAAGGTCGATTCTGAACTCGAACAGATGCGACGAAAGGTAATCCAGATGACTTGTTTTCGACCTTAACAAAAGGGAAGAAATTTTTTGTTTGGATCTCAAGCAAGCGTATCAACAGATGTTAGTAAACCCCAGAAGTCAACAATACCTAACTATTAATACACACAAGGGCATGTTTATGTTCACAAGGATGCCATTTGGTATAAGCTCAGCACCCAGTATATGGCAACGAGCTATAGATAACGTTTTATCAGGACTGGACGGAGTCATCTGCTATCTAGATGATATTCTAATAGTGGGCAACAGTGATGAACAGCATAACTACAAATTATTCAAAGTCTTGGAAAGACTGAACCAAGCCGGAATTAAGCTAAAAATGAAAAAATGTGAATTTGGCAAGTCTAAGGTAGAATATTTGGGGCACGTGGTGAGTGCAGAAGGCATATCCCCATCTCAGAGTAAGATGGAAGCGATTCAAAATGCACCTGACAATAGTAACGTGACTAAAATGAAGGCTTTTTTAAGACTTCTAAAGCCCATCAAGTTAAGTTGTGATGCTTCACCATATGGAGTAAAAGCGTGTCTAAGTCATGTCATGGAAGATGGCACTGAACGCCCAGTCGCATTTGCATCACGAACACTAGCTCCAGCTGAGAAGAATTACGCTCATTTAGAAAAAGAGGACATAGCCTTGATTTATAGAGTAAGACACTTCTATAAATACCTGATGGAAAAGAAGTTTACGCTATTAACTGATCATCGACCGCTACTGAGGATTCTAGAAGCTAAGGAAAGAGTTCCTACGCTATCAGCTGCACGACTGCAGCGCTGAGCACTCATATTAAGTGCATACAGCTATGAGCTAGAATACAGGGCAGGGTAAGATAACAAGGAAGCTGATGCATTGTCAAGATTTCCTATACCAGTAGAAGTGATTGATCCAAATGAACAAATCTTTGGAGTGGATTATTGTGAACCATTGCCCATAACTGCCAAACAGATTGCAAAGGCAACCAATTGAATGTGGTGACAAGGAGAGCATATCAATATACTCGATATGGATGGACTACCAGAGATGTGGACCAATCCTTACAACCATTTGCAAAACGTGCTAATGATTTATCGATCGAAGAAGGCTGCTTATTGTGGGGCAGCAGAGTTATCATCCCAGAAGAATTGAGAAGACTGTATTAGCGCAGATACATGAGGGTCATCTGGGAACCAGCAAAATGACAGCCTTAGCCAGAAGTTACGTGTGGTGGCCAAACCTGGACAGGGATATAAAAGATTTGGCAAGATCATGTGAATAGTGTCAAAACCAGAAGATTAGACCAAGTACTACTAAACCCACACATCTATGGATCTACCCAACATCACCATGGGAACGTGTCCATGCGGATTTTGCAGAGTTTGCGAGGAAGCAGTATTTACTTATTGTAGAAGCCTTTTCTAAATGGCCGGAAGTCCACGGACTGAGTATACATGCTACTACAAGGCAGACAATTGAAGCTATGCGAAGAAGCTTTTCTTGTCATGGATTGCCACAACGACTTGTAACCAACAACGGTCCTCAGTTTAGGGCACAAGACTTCAAGGAGTTTATGGAGGCCAATGGAATCAAGCATCAACTGACTCCACCCTACCATCCTGCATCTAATGGACAGGTAGAGCGAATGGTACAAGAGTTGAAGAAGAGATCGACCAGCGGGAAGATCGATAAGTCATCAAGTGTCTTCGTTCCTTCTACACTATCGTACGACTCCACATACTGCAACAGGCAAAACTCCTGCCGAACTGTTGATCAAATAAATACCAAGAACCAAGTTATCTTTGTTGCGCTCAGAGGTAAGTAACATTGACAGAGATGAACAGAGAATCAAGTTCGAGGAAGCTACCAAACGATCAAGACAACTGGATCCTGGTTGTAAAGTCAGTGTGTGGAATCCACGTCAAGATAGTCGTGGTAGGTGGTTGGTGGGAACCATTGAACAACAGCTAAGACCAACCAGCTATTTAGAGAATGTGGGAAGACATTCCAGGTACGTGCATATAGACCAAATGCGTTGGAGAGATTAACGGAGTGTACCAGAAACAGCTTTTGTAAGTGTACCAGAGATAGAGGTGGAAGAGATACCGGTACCAGTCATTCCTGTGAAAGAGACAAGACAAATAGTTCAATCTACTAAACACAAGAACCAAGATGAGGAGTCTACCTTGATCTCCAAGGAAATGTTATCACCTCCAGAAGACAACGAGATTGAGACTCCCAGACGATATCCAAAGAGACAAAACAGACAACCACCAGCAAGATATCGTGAACAATAGATAAGGACAGCACCAGACTAAGGAAGGGAGAGTGTGGTATAGCGAGCATGCGCTTTAGGTGTGACTGCGGTTTGTGTACGTGTTATATTAGTCTAGCGATAACTAGCGTTGAGTGCACTTGTGCAGTAGAGTACGTGTAGTTCAGTGTACCAGAAGAGATTCTGGTTTAACCGGTCCACTGAGTCGGTATACGCGATATACTTAGCCTAGACTACAGCGGAGTAGTATTACGGCTGGTGAGCTATACAACAAATATGAATCGATTTGGTTTTTTTAGAAAAGAAAACGAGTCAAGTTTTCAAACGCAACAGGGGCTAAAAAAAAGAAAAATTGAGGTATTGCATTGCCTTGATGATAAATACTTACCTGTATCTATCATCGAGTAATCATAGATAATAAGAAATTTGAATATACCAGACAAAAGAAAAACATATAACACCAATTATAACTAAACGACAAATATATAGATATGTTGTTGCAATTTTGTCAAATTTTTTTGTTTTAGCCGGAAACTATAGGAATCAGTGACGATGATGAGAAACAAACAACCACTAAGTCAGTAATTCAAAACAGTTCTTGTGAAAAGTAAACTGATAGCTCTTAACTCTAGACTATCATTTGCATTGTAGAAAAGTGTCATTGACCACACCTGAGTCAACAGTTCAAGCCAGGACAGCTGTGCTGGCAAGACTTAATTTCAGTCGTAAGCAAAGTTAAGCATGCAGAGTTCTTATCGCTATATTGCCAATTTGGCGTTTAAAAAGCATGTTGTTTATATGACCTGTGCTTTTAGCGATACATTGCTCAGAAAAAAAGATAGAAAACTTTTTTTGGAAACTTGACAGCGGAGGCAGCATGTCCCGTCAAAAGTCCGACAAATTTTGGAAGAAAAGGTTCTATGAAACAATCCTTGGCTGCATCGCAGCACATAGTCATGACCGGGTGATTCAGTTCAGCAGTGATAAAGAGAATAAACAAACATTTCAATCGCTGGTACTTCAAGAACGAGGCAGCAAAGAACACGGACCGTGATGATGTTTTGGAGCTTTTTCGGAGTACCAAGTGATTGGAGGTTTTCAGCCAAAGCACATCATGCAGCTTGTCATATCCTTTGCAGATGGTATCTAGTAACATGGATTACGACTGAACTAAATACCAAAGTAGAAAGATTTTTAAATGAGTAGTAGTTTTAGTTTTTGGGAATTTAGTAATGTTAACGTTTATATGTATGTATGTCTAGATATATATTGTAGATCTGCATCAATCTTAATTATTCTCATTCTTTTCGAAGTAACGTCTAATAGCTAACATTTGAAGCTGTTGAAGTTTAGTTGATTGACGATTTGGCGAGACATTAATTGCTAATAAAGAAAAAGGGCTGCCGAAAAGTGCGACATCGCGAAATTTAGCAACAAACGGCTCAAAATCGATGAATTGAGCCACAATGTAAAATTATTGCGTTTGTTCTTATAAACTGACACAAAGTGGATGAGTGCACGGAATTTTGTGGAATAGCAAGTGGGCGACTTTACAAAATAACTATTTATTTCCAGATGACTTTTGAAAAGTGTTTCTAAGACATATCAGAGTACATTCTCGTTACACTGCAAAACGAAAATCGATTTTGTTTAGCTAAGACGGATTCCAATCAAACTTGATTTCTTGAGTTCTGCGCAGTCTACACAAAATGACAGTCGTTTGCAAATATGATGAAACCAAACGTTGCACAAGAAGCTAATGTCTAGACGTTAATTTTTATTAGCAGAAGTGACTGCATGTAATCGAAACGTCAGAAATCGATCGTTTGGTCGAATTTTGAAATTTGGAGAAGATGACGTCAGAATAATCAGCAACTTTGTGATATGATTCTATGCTTTGCTGTAAGCATTCGATGTAGATCTTGATTTATCAAGTTGCATTGTAGCGATTTGGCGAGACATTACTAGTATGCAGAAAATGGCGTCTGTCGTGCTCAACCACGTGTACTTTGCACTGCTGATTGTCGTCAACGGTAACCTGGACAAACACTGAACGAGTGCAGAAATGTTTGAATTATTGTGTAAAAGTGGAAAGCAGCAAATAGAAACGGTCTGTGTACTAGAAGAAAAGTTCTAGCGATATTCCTACTATGCAGAAAGCTAGTGTCACGTGGTCACGTGCACTCACCACTTACTACAGTTTTGCGCGGCCTGTTACAAGACGACAGTCGTTCGCAAATACGAGGAAACCAAACGTTGCACAAGAAGCTAATGTCTAGACGTTAATTTTTATCAGCAGAAGTGACTGCATGTCATCAAAACGTCAGAAATTGATCGTTTGGTCGAATTTTGGTATTTGCAGAAGATGACGTCACAATAATCAGATACCTTGTGATATGATTGTATATATTGCCATAAGCATTCCATGTAAATTTTATTTCGTCAAGTTGAATTGTAGCGATTTGGCGAGACATTACTAGTATGCAGAAAATGGCGTCTGTCGTGCTTGACCACGTGTACTTTGCACTACTGATTCTCGTCAACGGTAGCCTGGACAAACACTGAACGAGTGCAGAAACGTTTGACTTATTGTATAAAAGTGGGAAGCAGCGGATAGTACGGTCTGTGTACTAGAAGAAAAATTCCAGCGATATTCCTACTATGCAGAAAGCTAGTGTCACGTGGTCACGTGCACTCACCACGTACTACAGCTCTGCGCGGCCTACAAAAAATGACAGTCGTTCGCAAATATGATAAAACCAAACGATGCACAAGAAGCTAATGTCTAGACGTTAATTTTTATCAGCAGAAGTGACTGCATGTCATCAAAACGTCAGAAATCGATCGTTTGGTCGAATTTTGAAATTTGGAGAAGATGACGTCAGAATAATCAGAAACTTTGTGATATGATTCTATGCATTGCTGTAAGCATTCGATGCAAATCTTGATTTGTCAAGTTGCATTGTAGCGATTTGGCGAGACATTACTAGTATGCAGGAAATGGCGTCTGTCGTGCTTGACCACGTGTAATTTGCGCTGCTGATTCTAGTCAACGGTAGCCTGGACAAACACTGAACGAGTGCAGAAACGTTTGACTTATTGTGTAAAAGCGGAAAGCAGCGGATAGAAATGGTCGGTGCACTAGAAGAAAAGTTCTAACGATATTCCTACTATGCAGAAAGCTAGTACGTGTCACGTGGTCACGTGCAGTAACTGTGTTGTGATTGCTGGACAGGTGGAAGCAACTTCGTGTTCGTTTATAGGTTGAATAGAGCTGCTTTTAGCGCATTCTGACCGGATTTAGCACGCATTCCTAGTTACCAGAAAGATTCCTGTTTTGCAAAAATTACCAGAAAAGAATATGAACAGATGACCCTCTGGGTCCTCTGCTTTTCTCGCTTGTAGTCCTTCAATTGTTGGATACCATTGATCCAATCGATGGACTCTTCATTCACGTTTGGTATCTTGATGACGGTACCTTTGTTGGGACCAGAGACGCTGTTTCTTCGTTCTTGAATTCATTGATTAACAACGAACCGTCTTTTGGTTTAAAACTCAACCTGAAGAAGTGCGAAGTCTGTTGGCCGTAAGGTTAAAAATCATTTCCTAAGTTTCCATAACAAATCCGCCGCATCTGCATTGAAGATACCGGAGTTGAGCTGCTTGGGTCACCCGTCTGTGGAACAGATGATTTTTACAGTGCCATTGTAGGCAAAAGGGTTGACAGTGTGCTTGAAAATCAAAGCTTTCTGCCAGAATTGAACAACCCCAAGTCGAGCTTCATCTACTTCGCAGTTGCCTCAGCCTCTGCAAAGTCAACAATCTTCTCAGAACAGTTCCTCCGGGCACAACTGATCACCATTGGACACGCTTTGACACCGGGACACGACGTTCTCTAGAACTTATAACCAAGACTTCTCTGCCTGATGCTTCTTGGCAGCAAGCTACTCTACCAATGCGCATGGGAGGTCTGGGGTTGAGACAGGCAGCTGCAACTGCGGCGGCCGCTTTTCTTGGTAGCTGTCAAGCTTCTCGGGAGCTTTCAACACGCCTTCTAGTCCAGAACAAGAAGTTGGCTACACATGTGTTAGTTCCAACGTCACCAATGTTTGTCGAATCACCTTGTACGCCGATATCCATCCCAGGTGAAGAAAACGCCCTTGTCCGCTATAGACAAGTTCTGGCTAGTTACGGCGCGGACGGTCATCCTAATAACTCGTCTGGTGAGTCTCAACGTGTATTACAGAGGCAGCTGGATGACGCATTGCTCTCCACCCTTAAAGACACAAGCAGTCTTCGAGACAAGGCACGTCTCAACACAGAGTCGTCAGTTCATGCTGCAGCATGGTTACGGGCCATTCCAAACGTTAAGTTAGGACTATCCATGGCTCCGCATGAATTTACAGTTGCTCTGAAGCTATGGCTTGGAATTCCGATTATTTCTCCTTCACAATTAATCAATACGTTGTTCCTGTGGGCGTGTAATTGATTGCTTTGGCGACCATCTTCTTGGATGTAGTCACGGTTCTTTACGTTCTAAACGCCGCGATGCACTGAGGGACATCATATATCACGCATTACTTTTGGATAACGAAGGCGCTCAGCTCAAGCAACGTTGTGGTCCAGACAGCAATAGCCGCCCTGAAGATATCTTTCATCCAGATTTCGCTGATGGACGACCAGGTTATTTCGACGTTTCGATAAGAAACACCATGCAGCCGGCGTACGTCGCTAAATCCGCCATTTCTGCTGGAGCCGCTGCAATGACTGGTGAAGAAGAGAAAGACCATCGACACGACAGCGAAGTCAATGCGGCAGGAGGTTACTTCTACCCAATAATAGTGGAGTCTTTTGGTTTGTGGACGTCTTCCAGTCCTGCCACTTTGAAGGTTATCGCGTCCAAGACCACAGCAAAGAGCAGAATAAGTTTTAGTAGGGCAGTCAGTAACTTACTGCAACAGCTTTCAGTTCGCTTATTTCAGTTTAACGCACGCATGATTTGCACTAGTTTGCGATTTGACACTGAGTTTGACTTTTGGGATTTGCCAACTTTGGCAGGGAACGGGTAGTTGTTATCTGCATTAAAAATATAATATATATATATATATATATGTACATGTGTATATATATATATATATATATATATATATATATATATATATATATATATATATATATTCTTACATACGCAGATGACCGCTCACCCAACATGTGAATTATTAGTTACTGTAGAGATTTCATACACAGCAGAAACAAAATAACATAAATTCACACAATAATTCAATCCAAGGACGTTTTCCAGCCCTGCATTTAAGTTTGAAATTATTTTTTTGAAAATTTCTGTAATGTATAACTCTACAATAACGACTCCGTCACTACTGAACACAACTACAACTAAATGCGTGCATGTGTGTATTTCTCAATTTTGTAATTATTGTTAATCAATTTAATTAATTATTTAAACATACCAAAAAGATTTCAGTGCACCAGCAATCATCGTATCGGAAGAGTATGGCTTCTGAAACCGACTGCTCGTATCCAATTTACTGGAAAGTCGAATAGTACTGTTTCCATGACGTGCAGTAAATGACGATCAGAAATTCGATTCCTCTGAGCTGCTGATTATCTTGTGCGCAGACTTTCTCTGCCGTACGAGTGACTGCGCTCGTGCTCGTCAAAGTCAATTAACATGGCGGCGCACATTGTACGCGACTTGTCACTGATGATTCGAATAGACGAAAGCCTGTCAGTGTCATATGACGAAGTAGAAGAGGCGGTGTTGCAACACGTACGCGTCGACGAAGTAAGCTGCATAGCCAGAGTGCAACGTCATATCACTACCTAGTCACACTGAAGAACCAAACAGCCAAAGAGACACTCCTGACACACGGAGTAGACGTCAAAGCAAGGCATTCCGCGTGCGAATGAGTACAAAAACCGAAGACTCAGTACACAGCAGTCACGTTGTTGATGCCTTTGGAAATGGATGATACGCACGTGACTTAATTCCATACTGTGCAGAACGGGCACACTTGTATCAACGAGAAGGCTAACCATCAAGAAACACCCAACCATCAAAAACGGGCGTCCGATTGTTTAAGTTTAAGGATTGTACAGCCGACGACTTTCCTAGTCTAATCACGATTGGTCACTACAATCTGGTAGTGATAGTGTGCGGGAAAATGGTGAGGCACTGTTATCGGTGCAGGAGTGCATCACATTTAGTCAGAGATTGTCCCGAACCGGACACTCGTTCACACGACTGGCAGACAGAGATGGATGCCGACACTAATGCCTCGGAACCCTATCCCGTGCGCGAGAGAACCAACTCGCCGTGGACAAACGACGGTAGATCGTGTGCTGGCACACCTGAACTGCCATATCTCGAAGTAGGAAACTCCATCCTAGACGGCCACAGACAATGCGACGCTTTTCTATGCGCGCCCTCGTCTTCTGTTACAGTGGACAACGCGGACCTTCTTCTGGGGTCCGAGGAAGTGGTAGGGAAAGAGTTCCCAGAACGATGAAGAGGGCCGGCTACCTGCACAAGCACCAACTCTGGCTGTCGATAGCACTCCCGACGAAACTTCGCACTGTGCGAACGATCCTCACATAAACGACAAAGTTATAAAACCCTTCCGCTGACTCTTCCCTCTCCATCGCTACAACTAGTCTTCAGAACTTCGGAACAGCCGATTGGGCGGAGCCAACCGTATCGGCTAACCGAGATCACAGTTACTTCCACACAGGCGATAAGGACAACTATGTCTTTGTCGAACCACCTCCCAAAAGAAGTAAACGCAGGAAACAGACACAGAGATATGCGAGAAGCCTTTCTTCATCGCCAGGCAGGTCGATGCGGAGCAGATCGCGATCGAAAGAACAGAATGTAATCATTCATGAGGAAGAATCGATGATGCCTTAAAGCATGCGCGACGGCAAAAAGGTTCTGAGAAAGCTGCGATTCCCCGTACTTCAGAAAGAGTAGCGATGCTCCTGAGTTGATCGCTACACTTCCCGACACCCAATAATTGTTCCCTTCTGTCCCACTCTTTCCGCCTAGTCATCTTTTCCTCCTTCCCCTCGTTTTAAGTGTCCTCATGTCAGTCTTAATTAACTATTGCTACCTTAAATGTCAATGGCCTTCGTAATCCGTCCAAGCGTTTTGCACTAAATCGCTTTCTTGTTCTCTCCAAGTTGATATTGTTGGTGTTCAAGAGACTCATTGGGCTACAGACGAGGAAGCTCAAGAATATAGTAGAATAGAGGGAAGTGTTTACCACATTACGTGTGTATACAGCCCATGTGCGAGTGTTGACAGAGTGCAATTTCTTAGGTCTCGAGTAGAATCTCTCGTGGGACAGTCCAACCATTGGATCCTGGGAGATTTCAACGCTGTCATGGATCCACGCCTAGACAGATTCAATGCCTCGCGTGACAGACCCGATCCCGGTGCCCTTCGTTTAAGCTCGTTGATCTAGAGCTTTAACTATAAAGATGTTTATCGGTCTAGGTATCCAAACGGTAGAGATTTCACGTGGAAACGACATAACGATCGGTTTACACAGATGTGTCGTTTGGATTTGATATTGTGCAGCGACGATTGTCTCAACGTCAGCGGGGTCCGCATGGACCCATGGCAGTGGTCGGACCACTTAGCGGTGTGCGCTTCCATACCTCTGGAAACCAATACGAACCGAGGTCCTGGCTACTTCCACATGAACGTAGACGTATTAATAGACGGCGAATTTGTAGACAAAGTCGAAAGCTTTTGGACTGAGTGGCGATTTCAAAAAGAACGGTTTCCTTCGATCGTCGATTGGTGGGAGGTGGGTAAATGTTACTTGCGTGATCTCACTCGCGCTCACTGTGAAGAACGGGCGAGAAGTAGGCAAAGCCGAAGGAGACATCTCCAAGCCACACTTTTCGAGTGTCACAACCGCTTGTCGGCCGAACGTGAGGATCACAATATAAGCACACGTGATGGTCTTCGTCAAACCAAAAACGAGTTGCGCGCTCTGGACCGCTTGGATGCCGCTGGTGCCAGAGTACGTTCTCGTCTACAATGGACCGAGCGAGGAGAACAGTCGACACGCTTCTATGCCCGTTTAGAACGGCAACGACTGACGGACAATATGATGACAGAGCTGCATCACGAAGGAAACACTTACAGCGAAACGTAGAGCATGTTAGAAGCAGCGACTTCCTTTTATGAACGTTTGTATTCTGCCTCCTCTATCTGCCAACAATCAGCCGATCGACTGACCGCAAGCCTTGATCGAAGACTGACCCATGAAGACAGCGCATACTTAGATAGACATATTACTGTGCAAGAGATGCTTGTGGCTCTGGCTTAAATGGCGAGCAATAAATCTCCTGGCGTCGACGGCATTCCTGTGGAATTCTACCGTCGCTTCTGGAGTCTGCTGGAGTCAGATCTTCTTGATGTGTATCATGCGGCTCTAAGTAACGGTAGAATCGGTAGGCGACAGGCGTGATCAGACTGTTACACAAAAAGGAGAAAGGCGGAACCTCAAGAACTGGCGCCCAATATCACTGCTATCAGTCGATTATAAAATCTTAACTAAACTATTAGCGTCTCGCCTGACGAGCGTTCTACAGTCTATCGTCCACGAAGACCAGACGTGTTGCGTATCGGGCAGATCGATCAGAGACAGCTGTCGCGTCTTACAAGACACGGTCGACTATTGCGAGGCGACAGACAGGGGAGCTGGACTCGTCAGTCTCGATCAGGAAAGGCCTTCGACAGAGTCGAATGGTCCTTTCTCGACAAAGTGATGGCAGCAATGAATATTGGCGAGATCTTTCGTTCATACATTTCGACACTGTATCGAGACGTGTCGAGTCGTGTCATTGTCAACGGCTGGATTTCACGAAAGATCCATCCGACACGAGGCGTGCGGCAGGGCTGCCCCTTATCACCCATTCTGTATGTGTTAGTCGCAGAGACGCTATCTTCTACTATCAGAAGTACTCCCATCACAGGCTTGCAATTGCCACAGACCACACAGAGTTTGAAAGTTGCACAGTACGCAGACGACACTAACGTAGTTACTACTTCTGACCGCGACTTCCGTATCCTTCAAGAGTGTTTATCTCTGTATCAAGACGGCAGTGGGGCACGACTAAATATCTCCAAGTCCCGCGGTCTGTTTGTAGGTCCTTGGAGGGACCGCACAGACCGGCCCATGTCTCTGTCGTGAACAACAGACAGCCTCAAACTTTTAGGCATACACGTCGGTGCCGCTCGTTCCCTAAACGAAACGAACTGGCAAGGAGCAATCGACAAGATGCGGACTGTACTTCACTTTTTGAAACCACGCGATCTTTCCCTCGCCGGAC
Organism: Corticium candelabrum; assembly: GCF_963422355.1. Taxonomy (NCBI): domain Eukaryota; kingdom Metazoa; phylum Porifera; class Homoscleromorpha; order Homosclerophorida; family Plakinidae; genus Corticium; species Corticium candelabrum. The sequence continues at coordinate 1,242,132 of NC_085090.1, forward strand.
GTTCGTATGTGGCACGTACGCTAGCGGCGTCCAAATTGTGGTACGTGGCTCAGGTAGTCCCGGCACCACCACGAATGATCGACGAGATCAACACGACCATGTGAAAATTTATCTGGAAAGATCACGCCGAACTCGTAAGCCGACGAGTCTGTTGTCGGACCAGGCGCAACGGAGGGTTGGCCGGAATCGACTGGATGGTGGAGGAGTGGCATGAAGCCCGCCTTCACCGTTCGCCGAGAATTGATTTCTTTTCTCGCCAATGGAGACCACCGGATAGGCCGTGCGCTTTGTGTTTTGAGGATGGCGAAGGTGGCCTTGACATCCGTCTGTCTCCTCTGTTGGGCATACCAATATAAAACCAAAAAACATGTGATCTAGTCAGTCACTCAGTCAGTCATTTATAACCGTGTAGTCAGTCTGTGTGTATATCCACATTTCAGCAAAACGGACGTGATAGACTTAACATGTACACCTCGCACTTCGGCGTGAGTCGGACCGGGGCACCATAGATCGCATTCACTTAGTCAGTTTTTACTTCTCGTGCAACACTAATGATTATCATACATGAGACCTGTCCAAATACGACTCAGACAGGAGCCACCAGAAAAAATTCTTGTGGCTGACGGAATGGCCGGGTTCGGTCCCCGGGTGATTTTGACCTGCTGGTGCACTCAACCCGTGTCTCAAAAAAAGATATATTTATACAGGTAGCCCTATCAGCCTAGCCTCGCCCCAGATGCAGTGTGGATTGCAGCCCCGGATGCGCCGCCATCACCACTACGTCTGGTATGGTACCGCCTTACTGGGCGGGAGTAAGAATGTAAATCAAATTCCACAGCGCGTGTCATACCAATGTTATTAGCTAGGAACTGAGCTTTCGATTGGACCTTGGCGTTGTTCTAGCCTTTGTACTTGTCAATATTGCGATTTTAGGCCGCTGTCAAGCGTTAGTAAGAGATTGCAACTACGTTAGAGAGCGGAGCGGGGAAATGGCAGGTCAGAAATGGAACTTGCAGTGCATCATACGCCTTTGAACGCGTACACAGGTTCTCAGTTGAAGCTGCAATGCGTCTTATGCTTCTACTGCAATGCTTCTACTACTACGACGACAAAGTACACTTGTAACTGACACTTATTATGTCCCTAGGGACATGATTAACGTTGACCGCAAGGGGCGGTACCATACCAGTGGTGATGGCGGCGCATACGGGCTGCAATCCACACAATGCTTCTGGGGCGAGGCTACTATCAGCCTAAGGCGTGTCTTCCTAGGGACCTGTCATAACAGAATATACAGTACATATACATTCATAAAAGTTAAGAATATACTAAAGTTCAAGATCTAAAGTACAGTCTTCTAAAAGATAGATAAAGATGGTGCATGACGGAGGGCAGAAGACAAATTATTCCATAATTGGGCGCCTCTGTAAGAAAAACTCTTTTTCAAACATTCACTTTGCGATCTTGGTATCTAAAGACCTGTCCACACTAGACCAGAATGGATCGTGATCGCGATCGGGATAGCGAGCGTCCACACTGCACTTTGAAAACAATACCTCCGCCTCATTTCGCTATCACGTGACTGATAACCAATGTGTGTGTGTGGTTTCTTTGCTTGTAGAAAGCGTTGATGCGACGACGTAAGGTGAGCGAGAACAATGACGAGTGAGGAGCGCTAGATGCTCCGACTTCACGAGTAGCGATCGTGAAGGTAACGCCCACTATTTCTAATTGGATTCAACCGATCGCGATCGGATCGCGATGGAATCCACCTCGCGATCGAATCCACCTCGCGATGTGGATCGGACGGATCGCGATCGAGTTTCAAGTGTGGACAACGTTGCGGTTGGATCGCGATCCAGTTGCCAATGTGGACAGGCCGTAACAATTGTCCTGGTGTCTGTGACTTCTAACTACCACTTCTTTATTAGATTTTAGAATGGTTAGTAGTGAAGAAAGTGCAAGTTTTTTCATGATCTTGAAATCCACTTTACTAGCTTGAAAGTCTGGTCTTTCTTGTAGATGTGTCCAATGCAAGTCCTCAAGTAGGGGTGTGATCTGTGAGCCAAACTTGGCGTCAAAAATCAATCTCACAGAGTAATTAAAAACTTTATCTATCTTTGTTTTTAGGTTTGCTGAGGCAGTATCCCATATCACACTGCAATATTCCAGAAGAGGAAGGAATTTCCCTTCAACAAAACGATGTCTGACATCTTTCGGAAGTGAGCTTTTCACTCGACGAAAACCTCTCAAAAGAGTGTACGCTTTGAGCACACCCAGTCAATATGGTTGCCCCATTGCAGCTGGTCTTCAACCATAACTCCAAGATATTTGCAACACTTTGATCTTCTAAGTTTCTGCCCAGAGAAAGACACTTCCACATGGGATACTTCCTTTTCTCTAGACTGTTGGAGATAATGAGTAGTTCAGACTTTGCCGGATTGATGCTGAGTTCATTTATGTAGAATACAAGGCGGTAACGTGTCCACTGTATCTAGAATAGCGCACGTTATTTTTTAGTATTTTAATATTAACTAAAGATTGTTGCATTGATATTACAAAAAAGGGAAGTCTATTTATCAAATGTTAACAAATGTGTAAAATTAACTTTTTTGTACTTTAAGCTACAAGAGTAAAAGAGACACTACAATAAATGGTGGACTTCTTTGCGAGAAGCTCACTCTAAACGGGCTGAATTGACTTCCGGTTTGACTGTCGGTATGTCACTATGATTGTACCTACCTATCTATGTTTGTTTGTAAGTGTGTGTCACGCTCCGAGAGTTTGTCGAGCCAATCAGCAATCGTTTTGGGACGCAAAACGTAGGTGACGTAATACTGCTTGTCAGCGTGAATCACTCTTGGAAATTTGTTGAGCCAATCAGCAGTCATTTGGGACACCAACAATGGGTGACGTAACAATCCCCCGCATTATGAAAGAAAAGCCGATATGTTGTAAACCTCCATTTTACGGTCAAACTGTCGTCACACCGAGAAGCGCAGAGTAACAGTCGTACGCGTTTGTTACTTTTTACAGAAGAATCGCAAAACAAACGAATTCATCGTTCTACAAGAAGCCAAGCTAAGGTCGCATGGGACCATTCATCTAGCTAAGCACCGTTTCATGCACATCACCAACATGTCATCCGCGATCTTCAAGAAAGTAATATGTTCTAAGTAAAACTGATGATGAACGACTGACGTCGTCTTGCAAGAACCATTCGTAGGAAACATTGAAGATGATAGGAAACGTTGCGATATATATATATATATATATATATATATATATATATATATATATATATGATATTGCGACTTAGACTCTTTGTGCTTCCGTCCTTAGGGCGAATATGTGTTATCTGTGTTATCTGTATTATATACATATATATATATATATATATAAATATAATATGCAGGCCCATAGCAAGCAAATCGAAAATGGTCCGGCCTAACGTGCACTAAAAAGCATCTGTAAAGGTAGCCGACGATATTGTCAGACTTCCGGTACAAACTATTGCTCATGTCTCCAAATCCGTTAGACCTCAGCTAGCGGAAGTCTTGATGAATGAGCTTAAACATGCACAATATGGCGGTATGTGACGATTTGTCCGCTTATTTGCTTTTGCTAAAGCAACTCTTCGTCTGCCTCCTTGAGGTGGAAAACGGAAACGTTACGTTGTCAGCTTTTTGATATCCTCTCGACTAAGGAGATGGCAGTCTGGTGATCTTGTTTCTTTATGGGTGGAAGCCAGAGCTGATGCAAATGCAAACCCTTCCCTGTCATCTCCAGACCAAATACAAGATTGCAGTCAAAGAAATGCGCGGAAAGCTCTCAGTCATGCTCGGGAGGGCAAGTTTGGGTCTGCCATTTGTATTCTTGGATCAAATGGTTGTGCTGCACATGATGAAACTTCTACACTAGAAGATCTCCATTGTCGTCATCCCTTCCATGATCTATCTCCTTGGTCAGACAATCTTCCTCCACCACTAGTTGTCCATACCGCTGCTGTGTTAGCCGGTCTTAAGTCATTTCCAAAAAGTACTTCTCCTGGTAGTTCGAAATTACGTGTGCAACACTTTCTCGATGCTTTTACTGGCACCATCTCTCCATTTGCTGGGGCTTGCCTAGACCAATTGACTTACCTTATGAACAAGATGCTGTCAGGAAAACTTGACAGAAGAATTTCTCCATGGCTTTGTGAAGCTCCCCTTACTGCTTTAAGGAAGAAGTCTAGTGGTTTCAGATCAATTGCAGTAGAGGACGTATTACGCCGATTAGCGAGCAAATTATGCTATTCTGCTGTCCGCTCCTCTCTGCCTGTCCGCCCCTCTCTGCCTGACACTTTGCTTCCCTATGGCCAGGTAGGTGTTGAAATCAAAGGCGGCCTAGAGGCGGCAGTTCATGGTGTACGGAAATCCTTGAAGACTGTGGCCACGACGAGAAGCTATGCTGTGTAAAAGTGGATATAAAGAATGCTTTCAATGAGTGTCACATAGTGTCCTTTTTACAACGAGTTTAGAAAGACTTTCCTGAAGTACCCGCTTGGGTTCAGTGGTGTTATCATTGTGCTGGAGAGCTTAGATTTGGACAGCGTCGTATTGCTTCCACTGCAAGTGTTCAACAGGGCGATCTTCTGGGACCTTTCTTGTTTTCCTTGGTGTTTGCAAATCTACTTGACAATATTGGTGATGTTCCAGGTATAATCACACAGCTTTGGTAGCTGGATGATGGGACATTTGTTGATTCAAGACACGCTGCCTCTACCTTTTTGAATTCTTTGGATCAAAATGGTCCCGCCTTTGGAATTCACCTCAAAATCAATAAACGTAAAGTCTTTTGGCCATCTGGTAATCAACAGTTTACTCAGTTTGATCATGACATTCCCAGGATCAACGTCCGTTCGAGTGGTTCTGAGCTTCTAGGTTCACCTATTGTTGGGATCGATCATTTCTTTGATAGCTTCTTCCAGACTCGTGTTAGTAAAGTCTTAGATGCTCAATCCCATCTCTCGGAATTGAATGATTCTCCAGTTGAGTTGCATCTCTTACGGAGTTGCTTGAGCTTATGCAAGTTAAATCATCTTCTCAAAATCACCCGCCGGACAAAGTTATGCATCAGCTCCATCGTTATGACGAAGGCCTTCGCCATTCTCTGCAAAGTATCTTGGGCTGTTCTGTATCCGACCTTTCGTGGAAGCAGGCTACCCTTCCAGTCCGTTCAGGTGGCTTTGGTTTGGGAGAAGCTAGTAGAACTGCTCCTGCTGCTTTCCTTAGTAGCTGTCACTCTACTCGATGTCTGACTATGCATCTCATTTGAAAGAACATTGTTTCAATACGGGATTCCAATTCTGTTCGTGGAGAAGATTCTGCTGTTGCAATGATGACTCACATGCTTGGACATCCACTTTCCTTCACTGACTCTTCACAACACGATCTCCAGAACGGTCTTGATTTTTCTCTTCTGTCTACTGTTAAAGCTGGCAGCAGCCTCGGGGATCAAGCTCGCCTTAGTACTTTGTCTGCTCCCCATTCTGTTTCGTGGTTACGAGCATTTCCAAACCCCAAAGTTGGCCTGTCTATGACCAGAGAGGAGTTTACAACAGCATCTAAATCTGGTTAGGTTTACCCCTCTTTTCATCACAAAGCTGTAATCTCCGATGTATCTGTGGTCATGTCTTAGACAAATATCTCGACCATATATTTGGCTGCAGAAGACGGTCATTGCGCATCAAAAGGCACAACGCCTTACGAGACGTGCTATTTCAATATCTAATCTCTGATAACAGTGATTGCAAAGTAGAACAGGGCTGCAGTTCAAATAATTACAAGAAGCCAGGTGACATATTTCATTCTGACTTCTTGGATGGCCGTTCAGTTTTCTTTGACATTACAGTCCGTAACTCGTTACTTCCCCGGTTCATGCTATTGCCGCTACTCACCCTGGACAAGCAGCAGATGCAGGGGGAAAGGGAGAAGAATCTCAAACATGATGATGATGTTTCGCAGGCTGGATCACAATTTTTCCACTGGCTGTGGAAACTCTTGGATTGTGGTAAGTTATTGCCAAGAGAGCTGCTTACCACTGCAACATTACTACCAGCCAGTCTGTGTGCCAGCTACACGAACAGTTATCTGTGTGTCTGTGGAAACTTAACGCTCGTTTAGTTTTAGATCGTTTATGTTTAGATTGTGATGATTTAACTGGCTTGTCTTTTAGTTAGTGGTCTAGACATCTACGTATAGTTGTACTTGAAGAAATAATATATTGAAGACCATCGCACGACGTCTATCTTTCAAAAGAAAGTTAACAGTTAGCCAGGCAGTTAGTAACATACATGAACAACTGTCGGTAAAACTCTGGCTATATAACGCAAAATGATATTGCGTACACTGGCTTTAGATTGTACAGACATGTTTTCTGGATAATGTGTGTTAGATACCCACGTATAGGTGGGCTTATATATCCCGGATGTATGGCTGGCATTGCCGCGAGATTTGCTGTAGCCGTCAATTGCTGAAGGAACAAGAGAAGAAGAGGTCGTCATCTTTTCAGACTGTGCCATTGTGGCTTTTGCCACTCTGGCTGTCTGCGTCAGTCCTCATTCTGGTGATGGGACCCCATTTGAGGAATGAACGCTTTTTTCATTGGCTATATTGTTGGGTGGGCAACTGTCAATTCGTCGTAGTCGTAGTGTCCGTATTTTGTTTGTCTGTTAGAGTATACAGGTCAACGGGAACATGGAGTTTGCCGCATCATCACTCTAATTCCAGCGCTCTGCATGTTCTGGTTTACATTTGTATTTTTCAACGGCTTTGACTTTTGTTACGACTGTACTTATTTCTTGCTGCCTCATTTGTCATCAAGCGGGACAGTTGGTTTTGTTCCTGAAGCTTGACGCATCTTCAACACGTACCCAGCGCTCTTCAGGATTCTTTGCTCATCTGGTTTGCTTTTTTCGATTTCTCTTTCTTGGATTCTTTTCTTTTTACCTCTGGTCATTGCAGTCGTATGGAATATTGGATGTTGCCGCACTTTCGCCCCTTCTTCAGCGCTCTTCAATTTTTCATCTTCTGCATTGTTTATGTTCAACCTTTCTTCTGTTCTTTTGATGTGGAGACTTCTTTTTGTCTTTGTGGCAAGTGATGCAGTTGGCAAGATCTTGAAGTTTGTCGCACAATTACCCTTCTTCCCGCGCTCTTCAAACCTTCTTCCTCTTCTTTATTCACTTGCTGTTTGTTCTCTGGTCTAGACTTCTTCATCCTCATGCCGTTTAGAGCAGATGAACTCAGACTGGATTCTGGAGCATGCCGCACTTTAACCCTATTTCAGAGCTCTTCAGGCCTCTTTGTTTATCTGCTGTACCATTCTATAGCTCTTCTCTGCTATATAGTGCTCTTTTTAGTTTCTTCTTTTTGTCTTGTACGCGGACAGTACACTAGCTTGTACTTTGGATGTAGAGTCTAAATAAATACATATAAATATAATATATATATATAACATATATATATATATATATATATATATATATATATATATATATATATATATATATATATATATATATGTACACATACACAGATCACCACTCACCCACACATGTGTCTATGATATGATATATTATTGTAGAGATTTCATACACAACAGAATCAAAATAACATGAATTCACACAATAATTCAATCCAAGGACCTTTTTCAGTTGTGCATTAAGTTTTGAAATTATCTTTTAGAAATTTCTGCAATTTTTAACTCTACAACAATGACTACATCATTAATGAACACATCTACAACTAATTGTGTGCATGTGTGTATTTGTCTAATTTTGTAATTATTATTAATCAATTTAATTAATTATCTTATCAAAAAGATTTCAGTGCACCAGCAATCATCGCATCGGAAGAGTATGGCTTCTGAAACCCACTACTCGTATCCAATTCACTGGAAAGTCGATTAGTGCCGTTTCCACGACGGGAAGCAAACGACGATCCCAAAATGGGGCTCTGTGCTGCTGATCGGAGAGCGTGCACAAACGTTCCACAGTTCAATTATGTAGAATACAAGGCGGTAACGTGTCCATTGTATCCAGAATAGCGCACGTTATTTTGACGTAATATTAACTAATGATTGTTGCATTGATAGTACAAAAAAGTAAATTTTACACATTTGATAACGCGCGCTATACTCTTCGTGTCTATTGATATCAGTGCGGCCGAGAACGGCGGACTGATATCAACCCGCCGCTACCGGCTTCCGAACATTAGACTCGGAGCCAGACCGCTTTTGCACGTGAGTGGACGGGAAAGGCGAGTGAGAGGGCGGTGAGAAAAAGCGGTCTGGGGACTACGCCGATCAAACCTAGTTCGGAAGAGGAGGGTTCTTGTTCGCTCAATTGCAACCGCGCCAACCAAAACCCACGCCTTCAGGAAGGCGGCCAATCGGTGATGAGAATGCTAACAGCAACACAGCAAGACACGCTATTGCGTATGCAGGTGCAAGAAGTTATGAGGTAAGTGATTGCAATTACCGCTTGCTAGGGTGCTAATTAGTGTATGAGCGTACGAACGTCCTTGTTGTCTGGTAGTTAAGGATGACTTCCGAGCAATGCCTGACGATATGAAGCTATTCCAACTGCCGTGTCCATGCAGCGTTTTGACTTTGTTCGGCGTGCAGAATTTGAAGCCGGCGCCACTGCAGATGCTATCTCTTCGCCTCCTTGTCCGTACGTAGTCGGGACGAGACGTCTTCGCATGCTTTCCTACAGGCTTTACAAAGTCGCTAATTTTTCATCTTCTCCCGTACGTCTCTGCCCGACTAGCATTGCAGCCAATGGCTTCCGGCAATATCTCGCGGATCCTGTGGTGCTAGTGGTGACTCCATTGAAGTCGCTGATGGGAGATCAGGTCGCTATTTTAAGCGCAAAGCATTTACAGCTGCCTTTGTTGGTGAGTCCGATTCGTCAGACGCTGCTATCAAGGTAGGGAAATTCCCCTATGTCTCTGGAAGCCCCGAAGTGCTTGTCGGTCGCGGCTCACGCGAGTGGCGATGCGCCTTACAAGCAAATGAGTTGAGAGAGCGGTTCGTGGCCGTGGTAGTGGACGAAGCTCACACATTAGTTCCGTGGTAAGGCAAAATCCTCTCTTTTCTTTGCATTTTGTAGTCGTCTAGTTGCAATTGGTGATGTGGAATTCCTGCTTGGTCCCAAATAAGCTGTGTTTTTCGCACCCTGACGTAAACTTACTGCCGCAAATTCTGCACTTATGAAGATAGACTTCCTAGGCGTAAGCAGACTGCTTGCCGTAGATGACACGATGAATCGTGTTAGTAAACAACAAATCACTGTAAGTAGATTGTTAATTAATAGCTAATAACTGTGAGACTTGTTTAGCGTAATAACGAGTTAAGTCGTTACGCCTACTTCCGAACTCACTTACAATAGCGTAGTCCCCAGACCGCTCTTTTCTCCCCGCCCTCTCACTTGCCTTTCACGCCCCCTCACGTGCAAAAGCGGTCTGGCTTCGAGGCTACCGTACATAGCAGTGGCTACGGAAGCCGGTAGCAGTGGGTTGATATCAGTCCGCCGTTCTCGGTCACATTGATATCAGTAGCAACAAGTATAGCGCGCGTTATCAAATTTGTAAAATTTACTTTTTTGTACACTGTACAGCGCACCCACACATAACTGGCCAATCCTGCTGCGTGGCATAGAGGGCTTTCCGTAGGTCGCACGTGACTGTAACTGATACCATCATGATCGCACAAATGTAAGTTACACGCCTCCGTAATTTATGCGCATGTACACTCGTGTACGACAGAGATAGAATTTGCGGCTTCTGATTGGATAAAATAGTGGGAGGTGCTCTAATGTGATTGGTTCACGCTAACGTCATGCTCACGTGCACATGGCTGAGTATTATACTTTCGTACGTGGGCTGATTTCTGAGGAAAGTCGATGTCTTCAAGACTTGTAGTGCTTGGAGGAAGCGCCGCGCACTCAAGAATAAGGCAGCATTTGCGCGATCCAAACGGAGGATTGTCGTTGAGGCAGCAGAAGAGAGACCGCCCGCAGAAGACCCTGACAACATACGTGAAGATTCACCCACTCTTCTCGTACAATCTGAGGAGGCGCTGTCCGAAGTCTCTCTAGCTTTTCGTTCCGCTTCCCCACCTACGGAAGAGCCGTCCGAACCGCCTACGGCGTTGGAGGAACCTTTCGAACCTCCCACGACCGAAGACAAACAACTCCACCAGAACTTGGATGACTGGGCTGTATCGTTGGAGCGTTACGACAAGATCATGCTTTCGCTGTGGTTAGTTGAGTGTTTTCGAAGAGAATTCAGCCAAGGGGTAATGTCTGCAACGAAGAAAGTGGCGGATTTTAGTCACGTGGGAGAGAGGACTGTGAGAAGATGGAGATCAGACTTCATGACTAACCATGGACAGCTTTCTGAAGACAGCAGGGGCAAGTACGAGCGTGTCTTGATCCTGAACGACGAGGAGTTCAGGAAACACGCGACTTCGTGGGCAAGAGCTAACGCGTGTGTAAAGGGTAAGCCCAACATGACAGTTGCCGACTTCTGTCAATATGTAAACGACCAGCTGTTAACCAGTCTTACATTGTCTCCAGGATTTCCTAGAAGGATTTCATTAGAAACAGCTAGAAAGGTACTTTACGACTTAGGCTTCGAACGGGTTGATAGTGGAAAGAAGTGTGTACGTATACATCGATGGACACAAGAGAGAGAGAGAGAGAGAGAGAGATGATGTTGTCATTGCAAGACAAGCATTCTTAGAGAAACTAAAGAAATTAGAGTCTGAGCACCTACCTCCTCCTGATGCAAGTGATGTGTCACCCGGTGAACAACTTGTTAAGCTAGGAAATCCAGCTGCTTCGAAACACCTTGTAGTTATATGCCATGATGAGTCTACATTTCAATCCAACGATGACCAGACCTCTGCTTGGCTACAAGAAGACCAACAGGTGATAATATCCAAATCACGAGGCTCTGGTCAAATGGTTAGTGATTTTGTAGATGAATATTGTGGCTTCCTTAGACTCACTGACCTTGAATTTCAAACAGCCAAACAGTCACAACCTACCAGTAAACAGGAAGCTAGGGTTATTTTAGAATACAGGGAGAGGCAAGATGGCTATTGGACAAATGACAAATTTTTTGAACAAGTTAAGAGTGCGGTAGCTATTGCAAACATAAAGTACCCACAGGAAAAGTATTCAATTCTGTGGTTTGACCAAAGCTCCAATCACACCACTAAATCTAGTGATGCTTTGGTCACCAACAGAATGAATGTCAACCCAGGAGGTGGGCAACCTAAAATGCACGACACTGTATATGAAGATGACAACCGGTTCGTGGGTCAGAGGTTAGTAATGGATGATGGAACTCCTGAAGGGCTTAAGTTAGTATTAGAGGAAAGGGGATTTGATACTAGGGGAAAGACCAGAAAAGATTTGATAATGAAACTAGAAACATATTCTGATTTTTCTAATGAACTGTATTATAGAACATTACATGAAAGAGCATGGCCACCACTGCATGTTTCTACCCAAATTCCATTGTGAATTGAGTCCGATAGAACAAGTGTGGGGCAGGCAAAGCGTTATACTAGAGCATACTGTAATTATTCAATAGTTGGGCTGAGAAAAACTCTGACACCAGCATTAGATTCTGTAAGTGTTGACATGATTAGAAAGTATTTTAGAAAAGCAAGAGATTACATTAGGGCATACAGAGATGGCAAAGTAGCAGGACATGAACTCAAGGAAGCTGTCAAGCAATACAGGTCCCACAGAAGAGTCAAGAGGAACAAGTAACCTTGATGTAGTTTATATATATATGGTTGCTTTGTTTGGTTATATTTATAAAAGGTTGTAGATTCGTTGGCCAGTTTATGTTTGTAGTACAACATATATACATTGAGCTTTTGCAACATTATTATGTCTGCTTGTTTACGAAACTTTAGTGGTGTGGATTTCGAATACAGAACGGTAATAGTTAAATCTGTCTTAACAGGTTTGTAGCACGGTGTTCGGTGTACGTCTACAAGAAAGCTGGAGGCATGTGATCGTTGTCACGTGGAAGTATAGCCTCGGTATTGCAGACTGCGTTCATATATACAGATTTTGTCTAACAGAAATCTTCAAGTTGCCATAATGTATCCTCAGAGGAGAAACCGAGGCTGTACGTACCAAACTCGAGACGGAATGGCGATAAACTCGCGTACAAGTGCGTTGAGTCAATCCGTTTGACGAACTAAAGGTAGTTTAGCTAATCTCCGTGCGTGGCAGCTGCTCAACTATTAGTAAAGAATCATACATATTTTCAACGTTATTCAACAGAGGACATTTGAATTTCGCGCGATAGCTGAGGCGGTGTCAGATTGGCCACGCATGCGTGGGTGCACTGTGTAATATCAATGCAACAATCATTAGTTAACATTAATGTACTACAAAATAACGTGTGCTATTCTAGATAGAATGGACACATTACTAACCTCGACCTCCCAGACCCGTGTAGCGCCGATACAAAATCGTCCTCCAACGGGTCTGGGATGGTACCGCCTCTTCTCAATATATTGCGGTTGGTCCTAGGACCAGCATTAATGTTCAGTTTCATAAATGCATACCTTTCCAATTACGGCCGTAATACAAGAACGACGAAGACATGTCGCGCTAGAACATCGTGTCGCATCCTGCTGCACGGGTACCTTTGTGTTTACAGTAGCTACGGTTTTATCATTTGTGTGTTAGTAGGGAACGCGAACGGGACGTTAGGAAGCACTTTCTTGTACTAGTGGTGCCGCGGACGCGATCGGCACGTGTCTGATCGCCGTGAATCCGCTGCGAGTAGCTGCTATAGTCGCTCGTGGAGCTTCGAATTCGCGATGAAAATTCGCGATGCGCGCATCCGCTGTGACTCGATCGTCCGGATTCGATGCGACTTCGCCGTGAATTCTCCGCAAGACTTTGTGTAGTAGACGTGATCATGAAGTCGTTGACAATGCAGCTGACTAGCTAGTGAGATGTCGGAGCATCGGTTCGAACAAACGGCTGTACCAGGTGTCGTTACTGCCGTTGACAGGCGCAGAATACAAACACGACGTGTAGGGACGTGAGTTTGCGTGAAGAGCGCACTACAAGTCGTCGTTTGTGTACAGTGTAGTCTTTGGTAGACGGCAGCTATGCATGAGATGTCTTCGTTGATTACAGCTGTAATTGGAAAGGTATGCATTATGAAACTGAACACTAATGCTGGTCCTAGGACCAACCGCAATATATTGAGAAGAGGCGGTACCATCCCAGACCCGTGGAGGACGATTTTGTATCGGCGCTACACGGGTCTGGGAGACCGAGGCTAACACATTACCGCTTTCTATTCAACATAAATGAACTGTGAAACGTGTGTGCACGCTCTTCGATCAGCAGCTCAGGGTGTATCGTATATGTGTTACTCTCTTGGTATACACCTTACTCTAGTGTACAGCACTACTACTCACGTTGTGTTCACACACTCTACTCTACAGTCAGTGATCAATATCAATAACTCTACTAATTACCATACATCCTTCTTTCTTTAAAAAAACTAAAAACAAGTGAACCAAAGTATATTGTTACTTTGTTACATAATCCTTCAAATACTTAGGAGGTCTGGTAGTTCTTCCGCTCCTGGTGGTGGTAGGCTTCTGCTGTAATTGTGGTCTTGGTTGTGCAATGATAGACTCGGTAGTTGGAATACATTTGGTCACTGCATCTGATTGTTTTCGTGTTACTGGTGGATCAGCTGTACTGGTGTTGTGATCTTCTGTTGTAGCTCGTAGTTGTCTTCTATTTCGTCGTAAATAAGTTCCACCCTCTGTTTCAACTTCGTACGATCTTATTCCCACTTGCTTAGTCACCATTCCTTTTCTCCATGTCTTGTGTTGTCCAGATGGTTGTATTCTCACTATCTGTGTCAGCTTCAATTGCTGCAAATCCTTGCTCCCCTGGTTATAGTAATGTGCTTGTTTTAGCTTTTGTCGTCTAATAGCTTCCGATTCATCATGAATTCCAGGTCTCAACAAACTTGTTGTGGTTGGTAATCTCGTTTTCGTTCGTCTTCCCATTAGTCTCTGCACAGGGCTTGATTGTAAACCTTCAGTTGGAGTATTTCTATAATCCAATAGACATAACCACGGATCACTGCCTGTTGCAGCGGCTTTCTTCATCATTCTTTTGACTGTCTTGATCGATCCTTCCACCTTGCCATTGAATTGGGAATAGTATGGGCTTGTGACGGTATGTTAAAACGACCAATTCCTGAAAAACTCAGCGAATTCCTGAGACGAATATTGCGGTCCATTGTCGCTGACAACTGTGTCAGAGATGCCATACCGTGAGAAGTGTCTCTTCAAACATTTGATGACTTCTTTTGAAGTGGCCTTTTCCAGGCGATTGACTTCCACAAAAGAACTATAATAGTTCACAGTCATCAGGTACTCATAATCTTGAAAATGAAAAATATCAGTCCCAACTTTTGCCCATGGTCTTAGAGGAAAAGTGTGACTAATCCAAGACTCCTTGGGCTGCTTTACATCGAAGCTTCTGGAAGTAGAACATCTAGATACACACTCCGCATCTCCGCATCCATGCCGGCCAGTATATACACTCTTTGGCTCGTCTCAGACAGCCGTTCATGCCTATGTGAGCATAATGAACTCTATCTAACATCACTACTCTCAAGCTATGAGGAACAATGACTCTGTCACCTTTAAAGATGATACCATTCTGATATAACAACTCATCTCGAATATCATAGTATTGCCTGATTGCCTGCAAAACATTGTTCTTGTGCTCTGGCCATCCATTCTGAATCATATTCTTCAACTGCATCAGTGTTTCATCTGTCTGTGTTCCTTGCTGTAACATTTCAATACTACTTCGGGTCATAGGTAGATACTCTGTTGCATCCTCATCATCCAGATGTAGCACTTCTCCATCAAGGCATGCATCACTGCCTTCATCAGCTACATAGGCTCTCGATAAGGTATCTGCTAAGAACATGTGCTTGCCTTTTCTGTAGACTACGGTCACATCATAACACTGCATGTGTAGAAACATTCGTTGCAATCGTTTGGGAACGGAGTGTAGCGGTTTCTTGTGCAAAACTTCAAGAGGTTTATGATCTGTTTGTATTCTGACTTGCCGTCCAAATGTGTATGTGTCAAACCGCTCTAGACCAAATAATATTGATAGCAGTTCTTTTTCTATTTGCGCATATTGCTGCTCCGTAGAAGTTAAAGCTCGACTGGCATAAGCCACTGGTTGTCCTCCTTGCATTAGTGCTACTCCAATTCCTAGTCCCGAGGAATCACACTGAAGAGTTGCTCTTTCCTTGTCATTAAAGTACTTGAGAACTGGAACCTGTGTGATTGGTTTCTTGATACTGTCCATTGTTTTGTTGTGTTCATAAGTTCAAATCCACTCAACATCTTGTTTGGTCAGCTGTCGCAAAGGCTCTGACATAGTAGCCAGTTGTGGCAGAAATTTTGCCAAATACATGACCATAACAAGCATGCGTCTAACTCCTGCAACATCAGTTGGTTTCGGCATCTGATGTATCGCTGTTATCTTCTTAGGATCTGGTTTAATTCCTTCATCAGTCAGTAGATGACCCATGTATGCTACTGATCTTAATTTCAATCGGAACTTATCCTTGTTCAGACAAATCTGTTTCTTCTGACATTGTTTCAAAAACATCTTAAGTTTCCTGACGTGATCCTTAACTGCTTCTGCATAGGTAATGCCATTGCCTGCAATGAGTATGTCGTCTGCAATTGCAAACACTCCATCTAGACTTTCAATGGCCTCTTGTAACCGTTGTTGAAATATTTCTGGTGCAACTAAGATACCAAAGGGCATTCTTCGCCAACAGTATCTCCCAAAAGGTGTACTGAACATGGTGAGTTTCTGCGACTCTCTATCAAGAGGAACATGCCAGTACCCATTCCTGACATCTGCAACGCTGAAGACTTTCGCATTACCCAATTGTGGTAATAAATCTTCCAACGTTGGGATTTGATAATGGCTCCTTTTCACCTCGTTCATGTGTCAAACCACAATATTGACACTCTGGTTTGAGCGTGTCTGACTCTGACCCGTGAGAGTCCTCTGTGTTTGTTTACGTTCCTTGTCTGATGACTTCCTAGAGTTCTCAGGCTTTGTTCGCCGTTTACTCACGGAATGTACCAACTCTTCTCCTGTCATCAATTTCATCTGCTGTGTGGTGGCCTCATAGGCTCTACACATGTCTAGGCATTCAGCTAGTGTCAAACCCTTCATTTGCAATAGTTGCTTCCGTAGCACATTCGGTTAATTTCACTCCATAGACAATCTGATCTCTCAAACGTTCATCTGCATTTGTTCCAAACGAGCATGTGCGAGCAAGAGTTCTCAGTGCAGTAACATACTGATCAATCGCTTCGTTGTCCTCTTGCTGCCTCCTCTGGAAATTGTAGCGCTCGTGTATCATATTCGTTTCTCCTATAAAATGCTCTTCCATTAGACCAAGAACCTTCTGAATGTCCTGCGCATCAGCTGGGGTCTCAAACAGGAGCGTATTGTATACTTCCAGAGCATCTGGGCCAATACACGTAATGAATGTGGCAACTCTGTATTCACCTGATTGGCTCTTCAATCCTGAAACCAACTCAAATGAGTCCCACACTTGCTTCCACTGCCTCCACTGCACCGACACGTTGCCTGTCACTTTGAGTCAATGCGGCAACAGAACATTGCTTCGTAGTACGGGCATAATAGCTGTAGCTTGCGCTGCCATTTCCGCAGGTGGCACCTCAAGCTCGTTCTCTTCATGTTCAGACATGACTCACTCCTGACACCATGTATTCTATATGTGTTACTCTCTTGGTATACACCCTACTCTAGTGTACAGCACTACTACTCACGTTGTGTTCACACACTCTATTCTACAGTCAGTGATCAATATCAATAACTCTACTAATTACCATACACAGGGGACCCCAGTTCAGGATCGTCGTTTGCTGCACGTCGTGGAAACGATACTAATCGACTTTTCAGTGAATTGGATACGAGTAGTGGGTTTCAGAAGTCATACTCTTCCGATGCGATGATTGTTGGTGCACTGAAATCTTTTTGGTATGTTTAGATAAGTAATTAAATTAATTAATAATAATTACAAAATTGGACAAATACACACATGCACACATTTAGTTGTAGATGTGTTTAGTAATGATGTAGTCATTATTGTAGAGTTATACATTGCAGAAATTTCCAAAAGATAATTTCAAACTTAATGCAGGACTAAACAACATCCTTGGATTGAATTATTGTGTGAATTCATGTTGTTTTGTTTCTGCTGTGTATGAAATCTCTACAATAACTAATATATCATATCATAGACACATGTGTGGGTGAGTGGTCATCTGTGTGTGTGTGTGTGTGTGTGTGTGTGTGTGTGTGTGTGTGTGTGTGTGTGTGTGTATGGGAATTCCGGTTTTTCCAGCACCCCCACACTCAGTCCGTTGTGTGTGCGGTCATGAATTGGACCTTTTTGGTGACCATGCTCTTGGCTGTGGTCCTCTTCGGATTAAGCAACATGATGCCTTATGTGACGTCATCTTCCACTGGTTGTTCTTAGACAACTCCAATGTACGTCGAGAACAATGCTGTTCCTCTCATTCTATGACAAGACCAGGTGACGTTTTCCATCCCGACTTTTCCCTAGGCAAGGCTGCTTATTTCGACATTTCCGTGAGGAATTCGTTCACTCCCTCTCACCTTATTAATGCTGCCATAAAAGCTGGTGCTGCTGCTGAGGCTGAGGAAGTGGACAAAGATGAACGCCATCTTGCTAACGTTTCACGTTATAGCTGTTTGTTCTACCATCTAGTGGTGGAATCATACGGAGTATGGGCTGCACATAGTCTGGAGGTGTTGAGATCAATTGTAAAGAAGTCTCTTCTATCATCTGGCTTGTCTCTGGGCCAAGCTTCCAGGCAATTTCATGAACAGTTATCTGTTCGTTTATGGCAGTATAACTCAAGACTGATTAGTGACTATCTGCCTAATTATTATGACTTAGACTCTTTGCCTTGTTTCCACTAGCTGCACCTTAAACTAGTTTAGCTTAAACAGGTTTAAGAACTAAACCAGTTCAAGAAAGCGATTGTTTCAACTAGGAACTTGCACATCCGAGATGTGCAAAACAAACAGTCTAGGAACACCTTATTTTGAAGTATTAGGCTGCTTTGTCGCTGACTCAGAGCAACTGTTGGTTTTCACTAATTCAGCATCTGCTAGTAGGAATTTGCATGACGATGACCAAAGACACCGTCTTGTCTCTCTCCGTAGCTACTGATTTCTTTCCCCTAGTTAACGACCCTTACATCTTTTAGGGCAATCCTATCCCAGCAAAATAGTCAATATCATCACAACGACCTTGTCGGAAGCTATCTAAACAAGCACGCTACTGTCACGTGACAGTTAAAACTAAACCACTTTGCTAAACCTACTTTGAAGTGGGTTTAGGAAATCGGTTTAGGTTTTAAATAGAACTGGTTTAGTGCAGGTGGAAACAAGTGAATTCTTAAACCAGTCTAGCTTAAACCACTTGTTAAACCGGTTTAGGCACTAGTGGAAACGCACCCTTTGTGCTTCTGTCCCTAGGGCGGATATGTGTTATTTGTGTTATCTGTATTATATACAAATATATGGTTATATATATATATATATACTCTGTTTCCTGCACGTCATTTTAGGTATAAAACCTCAAATTGACCTTCAAGTTACCTGTATGTGATGAAATAGTTCCACAACCTGTCTTCTTATCATATAATCGTGAATGGTTTGATTTTGTTGAAGTCTACAGGGTAAGTTTCTGTGATTGACATATTAACCACACACACACACGCACACACACACACACACACACACACACACACACACACACACACACACACACACACACGAGAAATATATGAGGCTACCTTTACACATGCTTGTTAGTGCATGTTAGGCTGGACCACTTTCGATTTGCTTGTTATGGGCCTGCATATTATATATATATATATATATATATATATATATATATATATATATATATATATATATATACATATATATTTATATATATATACGGGCTTTTATCATGGCGCCGCCAGTAGTTTGAATCTCTTCCGTCTTCATTCGCTTTTCTCTTGTACTTGCTCTTTCCACAGTTGTATATTTCAAACCTTTACCTTTCTAACACTAGTGTGAATGTACTTGAAGACGTCTTTTCATTGACGGGCCGATATTTGTTGATCAATGGCAACTAGAGCACGCAGTGTGAGGACATGGCTCAACCTTCTTCACAGACAACCGTATTAGAGGCAGATGGCACTGAGAATGGTGATGGTGATGATGACGACAACGGTCATTCCTCTTTTCAGCTAGGCCTGTATCTGGATCTTGTTCTTGCCCGCTCTGTGCCACTGTTTTCCCAGATGCGTCTTCGCGTTGGCTTCATCTAAATGCAGAACACATTTCAAGACTTTCGTTTATTTCTTCTGCCTTTTTGGAGGAACACAGACGTAAAATGTGTTCTGTTTGTGGTTTTGTGTATGCCAACAGATGGAAATTTTGTCGTCGGTCTCAAGGTGCTGGTCGGCCTAGGTGTAGAGGTGCTGTGGTTTTACCAAGTGCATCCCAATAGGCTTCTAAAATGGCTTGTCTTGAGTCATCACCTCATGCGTCAAACCATGTGTCTTCTCATATGATAGGTGCAGAGAGTGTCTAGGAAATTCCTGTATTTCTGTTGACCTGACGAAAGATGCACAAATCCTGGAAGACATTGCTTTGGTCCCTGATGATCTGGCTCTGGAAAGCGTGAAAGCAGCTGCACAACATGCTTGTCAATCTTGTCTTCCTGAATCAGACACTTTTCAAGCAATAATGACGGAAATATCTTCTCTTCAGGTCACATCCATTTGTCATATACCGAAACGAGTTCGACCTCTTCTTTCAGAAATCTTAGCATTAGAATTTCAACAGTCTGTCAATAGCAATTTGTGGGGTTTCATACGTTTGTCTCTTTTTGCTAAAGCAGTTATGAGACCACCACTTCGAGGAGGTAAGAAGAAGAGGCATGTTGTAAGTGCTTGTCTACTCTCACGTTTGCAACAATGGCAAGCAGGAGACCTGGTATCTTTATGGATCGAAGCTAGAAATGATGCCATTCATAACATCAAGGTTCGCAAGTCGTTTACTTTGTCCCAGAGAAACACACGACATGCCTTGTTTCTGGCCAGTGAGGGTCGCTATGGAGATGCTATGCGGTCATTGAGATCTAATGGCTGTGCTCCTGTGAATGATTTGGATTCTTTTGAAGAACTCAAACTTCGCAATCCTTCTCAACCATTGCCAGAATGGACTGATGATATACCTCCACCACTATGTGTGAATTCATTGTCAGTTATGGAAGCATTACAAACTTTCCCTCGGGCCTCCAGTCCAGGATTTTCAAAGCTTCGCTCCCAGCATTTGCTTGATGCCACCATGGGAACAACGTCACCAGCAGGGCAGGAAGTTCTCGAGAACCTAACTCGCTGGGTCAATTTTGCTTTGTCTGGCAAGATGGATAAACGAATTTCTGCATGGCTTTCGGGCGCTCCATTAACAGCTCTGTACAATAAGCAAGGTGGTGGTGGTGTTCGACCCATAGCAGTTGGAGAGGTTCTCCACCGTCTGATAAGCCAAGTTTGTTGTGCTGCAGTCAAATCTAAGCTCCCAGAGATATTTCTACCATATGGGCAAGTGGGTGTTAGGATTCCAGGTAATTTGGAGGCAGCTGTTCACTCCTAGTCTAGTTTCATTGATACTTATGGTGAGAATCCAACTTTATGCTGCCTCAAGCTTGACATGGCAAATGCCTTTAACAATTGCCATCGTATTCCTTTCCTGCAACGCCTACATAAAGATCTGCCTGAGTTATTTGGTTGGGTTCAATGGTGTTATCACACGGAGGCCAAACTTAGGTTTGGTCAGAATCGACTAACATCTTCGACTGGTGTTCAACAAGGGGATCCTTTGGGTCCTTTGCTTTTTTCTCTGGTCATTCTAGAGCTGATGAACGAAATTGGTGCACAGGGGGAATATCTATGAATTTGTGGTACTTGGACGACGGATCCTTCGTTGGTCAGCGTTCCACTATTGCTTCAATGTTAGAGATGGTAAGATCAAAAGAGCCATCTTATGGACTCCAGCTCAATATGTCCAAGTGTGAGGTCTTCTGACCAACTGGAGATCCTACATTTCTAGAATTTCCATCAACCATTGAACAGGTAGCTCAAACAAATGGAGGTGCTGAGCTGTTGGGTTCTCCAGTGTGGGGATTAGTCCTTCCAGAATTGCTTCTCAAAGCAAATAGATAAGATTTGGGAATGTCAACAAAACCTTCAAAGTCTTGAAAATCCTCAAGTTGAGTTACATTTGTTGAGATCCTGCCTTCATTGTGCAAGATAACCATCTCCTCAGAATTGTGCCACCTGATAAAGCCACTTCTCAGTTGCGGTGTTTTGATGTCAACTTAAGAAAGAGTCTTGAAGGAATAGCTAACTGCTCTCTTTCTGAAAATTTGTGGAAACTGGCCACACTGCCAATTCATTTGGGCGGTCTTGGTTTGAGGGAAGCCTGCAGAAGTGCCCCTGCATCTTACCTTGCCAGTTGTAACTCCACTTGTCAATTGATATGTCGGTTCCATTCTCTGCTTTCTCAGTTGAAAGTGTCATTTTCCATCGTAAACGAGCACACTTTTCCAGGAGAGCAGGTTGCTCATGAACGTCTATGTCAAAGTATTCCAGACACAGCTCTTAAGACTGAAATGACCAGTCAACGAAGTTTGCAGAGTAGGCTGGATTCTGATTTAAGTTCTTCCCTCAAAGATTTTGCTAGTATTCGAGAGCGCGCTAGACTGAACACCATTTCTGGCCAACATGCTGGTGCATGGTTGCAGGTATTGCCAAACCTGAGCCTCAGCCTCGCCATGCCCAGCCAAGAATTTAGTGTTGCTTTGAGAGTCTGGTTGGGCATTCCAATCTTCAACTTGCCTTCTGATGCCAAGCGCTGTACATGTGGTGCAATCATTGACAAATTCGGTGATCATTTATTGGGTTACAACCAAGAGCAGAATCTGAGAATGAAGCGTCACAATGCACTCTGTGAAGTAGTCTTCAATGCACTCCTAGTGGATGATTCTCGTTGTCGTCAAGAAATGCGATGCAGTAGCACAAGCAATTCAAGACCTGGAGATATTTTTCACCCGAATTTCGAACATGGTCTTCCGACATATTTTGACTTGACCGTCCGAAACTCCTTACAGCCATCCTACCTTGTTCAAGCAGCCACTTGTCCAGGGGCAGCAGCTGCAGCAGGAGAGGTTGAGAAAGATCAGCGGCATGATGCGATGGTTTCGAACACTGGAGGTATTTTTCATCCCCTCTTGGTGGAGTCTTTAGGATTATGGATACCGAACAGTTTACAAGTACTTAAAATTATAGCGCGAAGGGCTTCTTTTCTGAACAATGCTGGTATCAGTAGATCGGTTTGTAATTTGCATCAGCAACTGTGTGTAAAGCTATGGTTATACAATGCTAAGACGGTGTTATGTAGAATAGCTTTAGATGGTAGAGTTGATCCCAGTTGGGATCTGTAAGAAGTATAAATATATACATGTCTAATATATATATATATATATATATATATATATATATATATATATATATATATATATATATGTACACATATACAGATGACCACTCACCCACACGTGTCTATGATATGATATATCAGTTATTGTACAGATTTCATACACAGCAGAAACAAAATAACATGAATTCACACAATAATCCAATCCAAGGACGTTTTTCAGTCCTGTATTAAGTTTGAAATTGTCTTTTGGAAATTTCTGCAATGTATAACTCTACAATAACGACTACATCATTACTGAACACATCTACAACTAAATGTGTGCATGTGTATTTGTCTAATTTTGTAATTATTATTAATCGATTTAATTACTTATCTAAACATACCAAAAAGATTTCAGGGCACCAGCAATCACCGAATGGGAAGAGTTTGGCTTCTGAAACTCACTACTCGTATCCAATTCACTGGAAAGTCGATTAGTACTGTTTCCACAACGGGAAGCAAACGACAATCCCAAACTGGGGGCCCCTGAGCTGCTGATCGAAGAGCGTGCACACACATTCCACAGTTCATTTATGTAGAATACAAGGCGGTAACATGTCCATTCTATCAAGAATAGCACACGTTATTTTGTAGTACATTAACATTAACTAATGATTATTGCATTGATATTACAAAAAGTAAATTTTACACATTTGATAACCCTCGCTACATTATGTGTCTATTGATATCAGTGCGGCCAAGAACGGCGGACTGATATCAACCCACCGCTACAGGCTTCCATAAGTGGCCAAGAAGGGTGCATTGATATAAATGCGCACCTGTAGGCTTCCCTGCAAGTGCGTTCCATTTAGCCACGCCTACACCATCACGCCTTTGAGATATTCTGGGGAGAACACTGACGTTATCAGTCAACAAAATATGGTTATGCTGTATCGTCTTTTGACATTGTGAACGAGGAAACATGTTATCATTTACTTCCAGCTTTGCCTACAGCTTCTGAATTTTTGCCAAGGAAAGCAGCCGTTGTGGATCCATAGTACGATTGATTGCTCTCACTGAAGTTGTGGAATCTTGTTGACTTTCCCAACAAAGAAGTCATTTGTACTGTCAGATGTTAGCCAATGCACATCTTGAATCTCTAGATTAATTCAAAGTTTTTGCCATACACAGTGTTTTACATATTGAAACTACAACTGCAGTAATCAAGCAGGTAATTTGTAAACGATATATTTAGGTAAACCGGTAAACCATGTGGCAAAAGTAACTTGACCATTTGTGCTGGAATAGCATTTATTGTACTACTGAATTACAAAATACTGTGTTGGGGTATCTGTCAGACAGTGATGTTGGATCACTAAAATATCTTGTGTGTAGGAATCTTGCCTGATTTTTATGAGATTGTAAGGCATACCGTTGTTAACCACGGCAGTACAGTATTGCCAGTGGTATGAGATTGCAGTCGAGTTGGGACTGAACAACAAGAAGATCACAGAAGACACAAGAAAGCCGCTGATGCTGGAAAGTTGAAAGATGTTCTTGAGGCAAAGAGGGAGCAAGTTGGTAAAACCAAAACAGCAAAGGACTTGTTGAGAGTGTGTTGTCAGATACAGACACTGATAGACAAAGAAGTGGAACAAGAATTAACTAAGAAAGGTGCGTTGTTATGTAAAGTATGTAAAGGTTATGCAGGTGGCTTGACTTTGACAAACTCTCGTTTCATGACTTAGGGAAAGACTGTTAGCTGTGCACCTTCAGGAGACTACAGCAGAAGTGAACATTACTGCAGCAGAGTTGTTTCATTTTCTTACCACAAATATACACCTCAGCTGTACGTAGTTGCTGTATTATTGTGGACATTCTATATTTGTCAACAAAGGGTATTATAAACGTTATAAACAGACTATGTTTCTCTTCCATCTCCTTGATGAGACAAATCCAATGAATTTACACTCACAAATTAATTAATCACAGAATTACTCATACACAAAATTAATTTACAACACTGACAGCTCATCCTAAATGTTCTAGTTACCTCTATACCAAGTACAGCATCATACAGTTCAAAGCTGCTCCAGTTGGGAAAGCATCACAGCTAATACCGGTGGCTTTCTGTGCCTCCATGGCCAAAGCCTTTAGGGCCAAACAGTGAACTGTAGCACGGCACATTGCAATAAGGCTTACCGTCTTTCTAAAGAAGAAATGAAACATGTAAATATCACTCATTCAACTACAGTACACCAGGCTTAAAACACAGCTTATGACACCATCTATTTTATGTTATCCCCCCCCCCCCCCCCCGCCCGCATGCCAATACAGTAGGAACTCACTTATCCGACGGGCATGGGACCAAAAGGGCGTCAGATAACTGAAAACGTCGGATAACTGACGCATTTTGAAAAACAACTGCAGAATACTTAAAGAAGCTCAACATCTAATTGTACATGTAAAAAATTATTACAGTACAACTTGTTTGACAAAGGAGAACACTAATGGGAACTGTCAAGACTTAAAGTAACCATTAATCTTAGTCTGGACCAGTGCTTTCACTCTTCTTGCTGTAGTTTCAGCAGCCCATTCAGTAGGACCATTGTGCTTACTGAAACTTCAGGTTGTTCTTCCAGGTACTGAAGAACCGTTTCTAGAGCTTCACATTTAATTTGACGACACGTGGATCACAAATACAGTACTGTACGCACAGGAATTGTATATCCTAGCGTCCGCACAGCCTCGCAGATCAGACAAGCTATGCACCATTGGATAATTCGTGCCGTCAGATAACTACGTGTTGGATAAGTGGTGTCCTACTGTAATTACAATGTGCAACTTGCCAGTATGCCATTACTTGGAGAGAGCAACGTGTATCTAATTGCAGTGGTGTAGATAGTCCTGCAACAAAAGATGGTGATTGTGGCAAATGTGTGCAGTGGAGCTGTTTGCGTGGTGATAAAGTAGTTGTCGCCACAGGCTAAAATTGTGAGGGCCCAGACAAAACAAACGACAGTTAATTATTATGTAATCGTTATCAGTTTGACAACAAGGTTTCCAGACCATGAGTGTTTTGTTAAGGAATCTCACAAGAATCATTTTATTTAATCATTTTAGTATCGTTTTGGTTCAAACTAGAGTTGGCGCGCTTCGAAAGCTCTCTGGTCTGGAAGTTAGAGGTTAGTGGCAAAACCAGAGCCGTCTAGATATGGCTCTGGGCAAAACCATGCAGCATGCACTCTAGTGGGCTGTAGCTATAGCACCAGCGTAGGAAGCGGGAGCTCTCGCTCAGTGTAGAAATTGAAATTTTCTGTACCAGTGACTTTTGCAAATCTGTTTAGGGACTAGCAACCGAGGTAGTTTTGGCTTACTCATGGGGCCATGGGGATGACGTCCATGGTAGACATAGCCTCGGATCCCAGACGTTTCTACAGGCGCCTACGTACAAAGCGACAGAGTAGGCGGGGAAAGGGCAAAAGTGGGCAGGAAGAAAGAAACGTCTGGGCGCGCTTCTACAGAAAGCCAGTTCGGAAATAGACGTACCCACAATAGGCAATTTGATAATCATATTTCCTACATCAACATACTAATAGAGCTCGTGGGACAATTCCTCTGGCTCTATTCTTTGTCCTTCGCGTCTGCAGCTAGCTGCTATGGCAAATTTTGGAACGCCAAAGACGCCTTCATCCGATATTTGTCGAATATGTGGAACACAATTCAGGAAAGATAGGAGGGACAAAGTTAGTCTGTTTCACACCACCGCACGTCTCCACGGTCTTCTGCAAGAAGCTACGGCTCTTGCTGTTTTTGTACCACTTGCCGCAACCAGCTCTTAAAATTTGAGCGTCTCCATCGTCAGCTAGAGGAAACCAGGACTTTGCTATGTGGTGCTAGCCGTCAAACAGCAATGACTTGCAGATTTAAGAGGAGACGGCGGCAATCTCCAGAAACACCATCGATCCAGCAAACTAGCAAAAAGCCAGACCAAACTGTCAGCCCCGCTTCACCTAGCAGAAACAAGGTGTCTAACCATGAGTAAGTGACAGCTCTAGAGCTCATCGTGCAATACAGTAGGATCATTTTGTTTGCTGCAACAGCAGTAGCGATGGACAGCCATCTAGATTCAAGGCTACCAGATCTCTCTTCAACTCCCAGCCGGAAAGAGACCTGCATTTGTTTGGTGTTGACAATTGTGAGATCACACCTGTCTTGTCTTTGGACGTACGCGAGAAAATATCTAGCGATTCTCTTGCCCACTTCGATGTGGACAACACTGGTACAGTTCTGTTTATATCCTGAAAACGTTAGTTTCAACAGGGCTTGTTTTTCCATGCAGGCAGCAGTTCGTTTGAAACAGCACTATCTTCAAAACAACCTCTACGTGCCAGTTCCATACACATTGAAGCTGTTGCAACTACGGGTTTGCCATCTCAAATTGCTATTCCTTACCCTGAATTTCATGAATCACACAGGTTAGTCACTGCCTAGACACAAATTAATTAAATTGTCTTTATTGCATGGTTTGTTACAGAAGTGAAGATGGTGTTGGAAGGAACGACCCTAAGGAATTTGATGCTTTTGTCAAAGTAGGTGCATACTAACTGGAAATAACTCCCTTTAACCTATTAAAATAAAGTTATAATTAAAACATGTAAATTGCCAGTAGCACATGGATGGATATTTGTTACACTGTTGCACTGTTTCATCATGTTGCATAGTGCTCATATATATTTAATGTGATAGAAAAATAATCCTAAACACAGTTTAATTAATTACGTATAACACAATCTTTGGATACGGTACTGTACAAATAGTGTATAACGTGTTATTTTCGTGTTATTTTATTTTTGTGTAATTTTTTCGGTAAATTCGGTGTGACTTTTCTTTATCTAAAGTAAGATAACACCCAACATTTTCTAAGTTCTGTACTTCAGGTGCAGAAGGCACCAATAGAATCAAAGTAACCCGGATACTTCACAAACTCCCAGAAGTTTCGCGCACAGTGATGAGAACTGCCTGCTTGGAGAAACAAGCCTCCTCAGAGCAACCCACAAATGCAAGAGCCAAGGTGCACAATGTTCATGACACTATAGGTAGTGGGCAAGCGGTAAAGTACTAGATCTCACGTGACGCCCAAAATTTCTTCTACTTCTGCCACACCAAGTCTGCCTCCTCATCTTACCGAAATTAGGTTATACCAAAAAGTATTTCCTTCTGAATTACCAAAATTTTAAAATGCCGAAAATATAACACATTATACAGTATTGTACACATGCATCTGTACATGTAACTCATGTTTTGTTGGTCTGTTGACTGATGGCATAAAACAATAATTCACTGTACATGGCTTGGAAGCATAGGTAGGGGATTGGGATCTAGATGATAAAAGCTTGATAGGTGATGCAGTCACAATCTTATTATAATAATTTGAAGTATGAGCTACAGTAGCTAGACCATCTATAGGTGTAAGCGTTTAGAAGGTGAATTTCCACCTCATTGAAACATGCCGAAAATAATGATTTGGGGTTCTCTAGCATGCATGAAACCAAAGGAAGTTTGTTGACTGTACACTCAAACCTCCCTAATCCGGACATTATAGTGCATTAGATCCCTGGAATCTCAGACAATTTTAATGTAAGGTTGGTACTGTACAACGTCATACCATTCCTGCATACAGTATGCGTATAGAGTCACACTTGTACCAGACTGTAATGTACATGTGTACTTTGTACTACAGTTAAATACCTTACACACTGCATGTGATAGTCAAGACGGCTCATGCCAAAGTGCTTATCCTAAATTTGTGCATCTTTTGGAATCTTATGCTAATGGCACAATATACCAATTATTTGGTAGTTTAAAAGTAGAGCTATATGTATTTGCAACAAACATATATAAGGGAACAATTTATCCAAAACGTCGTTCTGCCTGATTCTCTACAATGAGCCTGGTGTACACTGAACAAGTACACCTCAGCAGCAGCTGAGAGGATTCTCAATCCCAATTTGGCAGGCATAGGGAGGTCATTGGCTACTGGGAACATAAAAAAACTGGCAAGAGTCATCTCCAAAGTCCCTGATCTTATGTTGGAAGTCACTGACTGCCTTTGCAAGACAGTAAACAAGGAGTGTGAGAATTTGTGCACACCATCATCCAATTGTGTTCTGAGGAATACATCACTCTCAGAATTAACTAGTTTAAAAATTGAGACTGTGGCAGATGAATTAGCAGGGTCTGCTCCAACTTTCTGGAAGTTGCTCACTGCAGCTGCATGCTCACAGTGGCAGTCGCCTACTATGCGCAGCAGTCTATTAACTCGTCTTAGTGTCGCTGCTGGTTGTCTCCTGAAAACAAGAAATCAGCGCATGTCTGCCCTGCAATACATTACCAGTATAGTCATGCATAATTCAGGAGCGAAGAAAAAAGCTTTTATGAGGCTAAACAGGCTTGGCCTGGCAATGTCTCATAAACGTACTCTTGTAAAGCTTAAGCAAATAGCCAGCACCTTTGATTATTCTTTAATTCATTGAAAGGAGTGCATAGAGAGCACGCACAGATTAAGCCAGATTACACACGTAGCTAGTGGGGAAGCTGACCAAGCAGAATGTCCTACGAGTGGACATGGTATTAGCATGCCTTCATTGCCTGGGTCAGTAGAATGTAACTCTGGTGCTCTGTCTGGTGCAGACCTTTGCGTAAGCTATACCAGATCACTGGTGACAATGTGGAATTAGAGATCAAAACAAAGTATATGACACTTGATCACAGAAACAAGTCCTTGCACTGGGTTAATCTTATGTCAACTGACAAAAGAGTTGTACCACCAACTGTTTTGTCCAAGGACAGACCACAATGTTCCATCTTGGCAGTCTCTGATGCAGCATTTCGTCCATCCAATAGTGATCACCAATACCTTCGTGATGAGTTCGCGGTGCTTGTTTCTAGAGTGATCACTAAGTTTCTCCCTGCATTTGCACAGTTTTCAAAGTTTGTGGTACAGCACATCATCCATGATCACAGGTTTGACGCCAGTAGGAAGTCAGAGAGACACTGTCTGGGTCTTCTTGAGTTAAATGAAAACAAACAAGACATGGTGGAGATAATGTCTCATCTCAATATATGTTCCATATCAGTTTGAAGATGGTGACAATGCCATATCTCAACCTCTTGTGCGCTTGCAGCTTGGTGGTGATCAACTCACTGCCGAGCGTGCACGAAACTCAAAAAGGGCTGTTATCAATGGTCTGGTGCCATATCAGAGACTGCAAGCACTCTTGCCACATGCAGAAGACTTTCACTGCATGATGAATTTGTCAATTTAATCTATGCAAAATTCTACAAGACAAACAGCAGTGGTGACTTGGGCACAATGTACAATCTCCGAAACAAACTGGATCGAAGAAATGTTTTCTGTGACACAAATAAGAACTATAGGGTATGCAATACCTTTCTTCAAGATGTCCTAGACGGATATGTCATTGCTTGCGCTTTGCATCATTTTGGTATGAGGGGCCCAGAGGACATGGATGCTGTCCCACCAGGACTTCCTGAACATCAATGGAAGAGTGGTTTCATGGAGAGATCATCAAAATCATGGATAAGTTTGTTCTGCAGTGGGAACATCTGGAACAAGATAGTGTCCGCTTCCATCAGTCTGTTCAGAGAGGACAGCCATCAGAACAAGCCCAAACAGTACTTGATAGACTTAGTGAGGGTGAGCCACTTGATGAAATGCAGTCAGAGTCACTACATCAGCATGCCACTACATCAGCATGCCACTACATCAGCATGCCACTACATCAGCAGTAGTTGTAGCACAAGAACAGGAGCCTCCACCACATGACCCAATGTCAGCAACTGTACAACAGACACCTCGAAATCTCATGCACGCACGCAGTTTTCCATGTCATGTAACTACTTGTGGCCAGAGCTTCTCTTCAGCTGATAACAGAAGGTTTCATGAGCAAATAGCACATTGCCTGACTCACGTTCCTTCATATATAGATCAAACCCAAGTATCAGATAGAATGTGCAGTCAAGAACAACAGTACAATGACGACCATGCTTTCAACTATAGCTACAATTTTATGAAAATGGCTCTGTTAGAGCGTAACTTCCAAGATTCAGTCCATGAAATGGATGGACCAAGGCTATTACGAATCTGGAAATATAAATGCTTCACTTCAAAGAGGCTGGTAGAACTAAATATGCCTTGAAAGCATTTCTTTTTCAAGCTTATCAGCTGGCTCTTCTAAGCCCATGGGATGCTTACAGGCAGCTGTGGAATAGAACATTCAACTTGCATGGTGGTTTTGGTAGGAACATACCCTTGGACTTGATGGTGGGGCACAACAACAATTTCATCAAAGAGATGATAAGAAACCAGGGTGCTAATGTGTCATTCCAGTCAGCAGAGCAAGTAAGCAGAGCATCAATGAGTTTAGAGTCTGTTCTCACCAACCTTGACAACATGCTAGCCATTGCTGATGAATCAAATAAACATGCTGCAGTGGATAGGAAGAAGGATGTTTTGTTGATAGCAAAGGAAGTAGGGGGAAATGTCAGGAAGCAGACCAGGCCAAGATCACACAATCTTTTCCATCAATGAAAATATGATGTGCTACAGCAACTGAATCCTTGCAAGTTATCCCAGTGGATTCGCAACCATAAGGAAGCACTAGCAAAAGTTCAGCATCTGGAATCACTAGAAACACTAAGAAGTACTTGATTATGTTGGCAGTTTGGTAGGGAATAGAATTGTATGGTATATGTTGCACCTACAGTAGAAAATACGTATACTTTTTCACATGATGTAGACTTTCAGGTTGTATAGATTTTCTGGGTTTTACTATGTTATGACTTGTGACATGTTGATTGTGATAGTACGCAAGTCAAGTGCTGCTATAATGTTGTACACATGAAATTTTCAAGAGAGACACCTTAAATGTACACTGATTTTGTACAATTCACACATACCTATCCCAATTAATATATATCCTTAAAACTGAGTCCATACCTCATTAAGTATAGTTAGAATGTTCTGTGCATGCTCGACAGTAAAGACTGGAGTTAGAGCTTGAATGTCTTGTACAGTAAACAACTGCCCGGCGTTCTCTACGACTGAATGCAGTACATAAATCAGAAAGACCTGTTACCAAAGTTGGGTGAGTATACAAAGGCTGATCTTCAATTCCAAGCTCTGTCTCCACCTTCATCTTGTACTCCAGAAGAAGAAACTCCAGAAGCTCTCTTTGTTCAGTCTCCAAGTGATGACTATCACAGGAGAAGAGGTCGATGTTTCACCAATCTGAATACTTTGCAAACCAGGGCACTGATCTGGGCTTGCACACTGACACTGTACAGAGCATATGTCACAGCAGGTATGGCTGGTGTTTCCTCTGTTAGGAACTGCATCAAACACTGCTAGGAGCATAGCTCTTATGCATTGAGCAGTGTTGCTGACATACTCCTTCATTTATTTATTTGTGTGTCTCAGCTGATGTCCATTATATAGCAGATAAGGAAAACTTTGGCTTCCATCCCTGCCAGCTCTGCCAATCTCTTGCATGTACACTTCCAAGTCAGCTGGAGGGCCATAGTGAATGACTGTTGTCAGACCCTTCACATCTATCCCCATCCCTAAGGCATTGGTTGCAAATACGACTCTACAAACACCATTGGCATCCCTCAGAGACTGCAAATGATGTGTTTGTTGCTGTCTGGAGTACATGCATGGTACATTTCCACAACTCGATTTTGTGCCTTTTTATCACCTGGCCAGTAAGACTTGTCACCTAGTTCATAGTGGAAATGGGTAAACAGTAAGGAGCCCACACTCTGTGTTTGGCAGTAGACAAAAACCCTTGGACAGTTGATTTGCTTGGACTTTACCAGCCTCAGCAAAAAATCAAAGGTAACTTCAACATCAGAATGTACTCTCTGCATAGGTAGGAAGATGTTATAACACTCTGGGCTCTTAGTAATCACATAGCATCTGCCAGACATTCCTACACAACTCACAATGATTTTTTGTGTTGCCTTGAGCGCTGTTGCTGTCAAGGTTAGAATTGGAGCACACACCAGAGACCTTAGCTCTCCAACAAGACCGCACCAGACATGAAACGGTTCATCTTCATCCTCCTCTACTAGCTCTGGTCTAGCAAGGCCGCCCCTATAGATTTAAAGCGACATTCGATTACACCAACCTACACATAACAGACAGTGTCAGCCTCACCACTGAACAACCGTATGAACTTCGTCTGCAACTACTGCTACAACACGATCACGGAAAACGCCTTCCTGAAGTGCTAATCACCATGTCCTCTGTCCGACTAGAATTTCAGGGCTTCCAAATACGATTTCAAACTTTCCAACTTTTATCTCCTTGTCAGTAGCTTGGCTGGCGCCTATCATAGCAGCACAAACACCGCACTCGATCTGGTACGCAACCTGGTCTTTCATCAAAGACAGCAACGGCGCCACGACGAGAACAATAGGGTCAATCGCAAATGCCCTCGAATAGCCCACTGTTCCGCAAAACCTTGCAGGTGTTGGGTAGCAGGTGAAAAATCAGTGACTTCCCAAACCCGGCGGGGAGGCAAGCCAGAACATCATCACCTCGGACAAGTTGACTCAGCGCCAAACATTGCAGAGGCTTTACAGACGCAATGTCAAACTGGGAACAAGACTGGTCAATAGCAATTGTCATTGCATTGTCGGAAATTGATGAACGAACGTGACACGATCCATCTTCTGAAGGCAACGCCATTTGATCTCCCGTTTAGTAGATATCCCACTGTGGTATACCACCTGGTACTCTAATAAGTAGTCATTGAAACTCTAATAAGTAGTCATTGAGACAATTAACACCATTTGATCAATGAAATCTACCATGCTGAGTGAGCGGCGATTGTTGATTGGTGCGGAAACCTATGACTTACCAAAGGTACGCCTATTTCCGAACTGGCTTTCTATAGAAGCGCGCGAACCCAGACGTTTCTTTCTTCCCGCCCACTTTTGCCCTTTCCCCGCCTACTCTGTGCTTTGTACGTAGGCGCCTGCAGAAACGTCTGGGATCCGAGGCTACGGTAGACACAGACAGAAACGTATCAACAGGAGTCCACACGGACAAGCAATTTCCTCTATTACATCACCGGAAACTCTGCTGCAAGTGTAGAACAACTGTGTACCTCTGCATGTGATCCGGGCGTCAGAGTTCTCTTACATTTGGTACACTTTAGACAACCAGAATGCCAGTCTTTCCCAAGAGAAGTCTTCCTCTCAGCTGCACAAAAACCAACGAAAAAACAGTTGACAACACACTCAACGTGCAATTGAAAATTCCGACCACTTATCGGCACCTACCTAGAAATCACAACAACAAACGAGACACGTAGCCTTACGTCATGCATTGCACGGCAGTGAGCAGGCCAGGTGACGAACGTCGAGCTACAAATTGCAGCACGGGTAGCCGTAACTGCTACCGGATTCCGTCGCTACTGGTGCACGTACGTACAAGCACAGCAGAGAGCTTCCTGTTAGAAAGCCCCACCCAACTGACAGCATGAAGCTCGACAGCAAGGCCGACAGACAATTCTAAATTTCAAAAAATTCGACTTACCAAAGTAAACTGGTTTTCCACAAGCTGGACACGCAGACATCCACGAACTAGACACACCTCAAAATGTGAAGAAAAAGATATTACGCATGCGCCTTGGTTATGCACACCCTGTGCACGTGAGAAAGGCAAAAAAACGAGACTAGGCGAGTCTAGGTGTACGTGTAAGATGTGACTGAAAAAATTTGTTCTGTGAGATGGATTTGACTGAAAGGTAAAGGCAAGAACGAAGCTACTTTTTTTGCATTTTTCTGTTTATCTAATTGCTTGGAATGTTCACTCTTTAATTAATTAAACATGCTATTAATTAAGTAGAACAAGTAGGGATCTTGGATTGTAGTCTCTACAATTGGAAACTTTGAAGCTACATCAAATGACAAGGATTTGAATCTGCACACGTTATAGTAGGTATGATGAGATGAGGAAACTTCTAGAGACTATATCACTTTTCATTTTGCATACTATTGTATTGTTTAGGGAATATGTTGTATTGTGATTAACTTTCCAATTTATGACATGAGTGTTAACTTAACATGCATGTGCACTGTGACTCCAACAACTTTAAGAAATCATCAATAATTAGCCACAACATTCTTCAACATGACTTTTAATGACTCGTAAGCATTGGAGGGATTGGAATTTCAAAGACTGAAAGAGCGTATTTGACAGTTTGCATTAGAGATCAACGTTGTGATAAAACCTGATATTCCACTAACACACAAGTACATGTAAGTATAGCAGGCCTTGGTTTCCCATGTAAACAAAAACGAAAAAGACGAGTTCTAGAAAAGAAAGACACTGCACTTACACTATCTGTTTCAGTGTGATAATTGGGAGAACTAAAAAAACAATGAACTGCTATTGCGAATGTAGAAGATTAAATATCATCTAGACCATTCCTTTAAATATCAAAAACAGACTGAAGACGTAAACTGGGTTACAGTACCATACAATTATTTCTTCAATATAAACAGCAGAGGCCAGTCAAAGATTAAATGTATCAACAACAAGACACAGGCAAGCCAATCTTACAATATTATAGCACTTGTCTAGTTAATAAATACTGTGTAACCTGAGCAGAGAAGTTCTCATCATTTAAAACCTAACCATTTGTTCATCTTCTCAGGGCAGTATCAGATGACTTCCGCAATATTGAGGTCTCTTGTAGAGCGTTGGTCATTACAGCCATGCTCTTCACTTGACCCCTCCGAGTCAGATGAGTGGAAGCGTCCTCTCTGGAGCTCTCTGCAGATAACATTTAACATTAGACAAGTTGTACTACAACAGCCCAACCAGAGCAAGATAAAAGAGAAACCAGTACTGTTTTGTTAACACAACAACAGCCTGTGTTTACAAGACTACACCGTATACTATAAACACAAGCAAAGCACCTCTACACCCACTAAACATCAAGTTCTCAAATCATTCCTTGCTTCTATGCCTTAGCTAGTCACATGCTCTGGCAAACTTCACAGACTATCCAATATGACGTGGCCTTGAGGTTAGATGCATAGCTGTTATGTATTTTACAAGCTCACAAAATTAGTTCAATCATCATGCTCTACTTCACAGTTTGAGGACGAATTAGTTCAGACACAGACACTTAGTTAGGCCTGTCCAACTAATTTCTAGTCAGTTCAGTTTGAGCCTACGCAAAACAAAATAGAAGTTAATGTACGAACTAGGGTTGCACTGTAAATTGGATCGGCTATTGAGTACAGGCCAAAATAGGGATATCAATTTTATATCGGTATCAGCAAATTTTGCATTGATGCTAGGTAATACATTGCACATGCACAGTTACAGTCTGTAGCGCAGTCAGTGGCCATGTGTGAGTATAGGGATGGCAACTGAAAAAAGTCTCCCATACGGACAATATATGCAATAAAAAGTGAAACAGAATTGGACAAGAGAGAGCAGAAACTCTCTTGTGTATTACAACAAATTTTCAGCTATATAGGGCATTAACATAACTATCTAAGTGTGTTTAATACATTAACTAAATCAAATGTCGGTTACAGCTTTCAGCTTATTATTGCAGACATATTGGCTGTCAGCATATCAGCCAAATGCCTTTATCAGTGCAACACTCGTACATGTACGTAAAATTATTGGGTTTTGGTACTACGAGCATATATAAGTAACTCAAACTGTGAACAGCATCTGTTACTGCATTCTGCTTCACTCATTCAGAATCTACATATCATTTGTTTCAGTTTCTTTGACTCTACTTCATCTTATGCTCATACGTGTTGACTCACTATCTGCTCCCAAGTTGTGCTTTCCTATTGAATCTTACATTCCATGACACATTCAGTAAATGCCTCTACATTTACAGTAAGCTCACACGCCAAAGAACAACTAACACCCCTCCAGGCTAACCATGTTCTTATGTCTGATAGTTAGGTTACCGTATAACCGGTTCTTTCTGCAGTCTCAAATTACTGCAATTTTAGAATCTAGACAAAACTTAAATTACTGTAAATTAAATTTCTGTATTCCAACCAAGAAGACAGTGACTTCCTGGGACTCCAAGGATAAGCCTTAGACAAAAGACACAAAGTGATGCAGCATTGCAGTGCATCCTTAATGTGAACCCACCATTACACAGAAAGACAATAGATGTTCTTATTTTCAGTCAGCAAAGATCTAAAGTTTTCAAACTGGATGTTCTTCAGCTAAACACTCTTCGGCAAACAAGCTTACTGTACCAACAATAAATTACCAACGTGCAAGAGACAAACCAGTAGAAGAACATCTGCAGAGCAGACAACACTTGTATCTCTCTGAATAGTATTCCAATGCTGATGAGCTGTACTTCACCTAGATCATAGCAACCATTCTGTATTTCTTCTTTTTTTTGTGCCTAGCACATTGCTTGGTATCTTTAAAACGGTTGAAAAGTTGTTCATGTGGTGCCTTAAGGTTTCATCATCTTATAATGCTTAGACGCGCAGCAAGACTTGCAATGGTCAAATGTTTAAAAGTCACAGAGTCACCACTTTTACTCTTTTAGCTATGCAATTAATCAAGTCTATGTCAACAATCACATGGTTAGTCTGGCCTTGCTACCATACTTGTACAGGTGTATAAGAGCTAAAATATATATATATATATATATATATATATATATATATATATAATTAATAGTAATGTTTGCATGAAATGACTCCAAGCGAACAAATAAAACAGACAAACTACAGACAAAAAGACAACAAAAGATATAAATGGAAGAAAACACGCAAACAGCCTTACAGACAAGCAAAAATATAAACAAGAAATAAAATACAAACTAAACCTCATGTTCCAGCTCGAAAATGTACCTGTGCCAGTCAATTATATCTTCATCCCAATCGTCATCCTCATCTTCATCAAGCAAATGATATAGCTTTCCCAAATAGATAGCCTTCCACTGCTTCTTCCCCATCATCCTCACTGCTGAATACATCTCGCTGATGAGACCAATAAACAGGTTTAGTACCACATAGATAAACAAACAGATGAAGACATAAAGATAGATTTGACAGAAAATAACAGCTGCTGCATTGGTGCCTGTTGTCAGTTTAAACGTGTTGTACATATCATCTCCATTCAGCAGTGAGAATAAACATTCCGAAGTGGTTGCTAGGTCTCTAAATTTCTCATTGTACGGTCCAAGAACAGCCCAGCCACAGATCAAGAAAGCAATATAGAGAATAAGGGTGCATAGCATAAATCGCAAAATGCTAGGAATAGCAGCTTTCATTGTAACAAGAAGAATCTGAAACAGAAACAACACTAAAGTTGCACAACAACTTACAAAAATTTCATTAGCACTGTTCCAGCCAGGATTCAAAAACAGGCATGGTGTTGCACAAAGCACATGCGTCACTCTCCCAGTTGTTAGGCGTGGTTACAGGTAATCTCACATATCCAGAGCCTCTCCCACCGTCATTCTGTACTCTCAGGTGGGACAGATGACAGCAAGAGAAGGCCTGGCTATAAGAGACTAGCCCATAAAGCTAACAAGTATTCCTTGCACAAGCTATAATAAGGCCTGACTAGACCAGTAAATTAAGGCAGGACTCCATCCTGTGCTCAAACAGACTCACTGGAACACTGATTAATAAACGATTATTCTTGACATCAAATTCCTGTATGCTAACATTGCACTGTAATAATAAGTGTCCAATAAGCTGCTGCAGCTTGGATCTTAAGAATTCGAACTATAATTGCTAACTGTTTGAAAAAGACAAAAGTCAGCCAATAGATCAAAAATTCATTATGCCTCAGTGTGCATGTGTGTGTGTGTGTGTGTGTGTGTGTGTGTGTGTGTGTGTGTGCACGCACGCGTGCACGTGCACGTACACACGTGTGCTAACATTTGTAGGCAACTTGGCTGCATGGAGACTGCCTCAGAACTTCTGATGGCAAATCGTCTTTGGTGGCTAGCACATCTACAAAGGATGAATGACCACCACTTGCCCAAGCTGATCCTTTATGGTTGGTTGCTTACACCTAGACTACGTTAGTGTCAAACTTCGTTGAAAAAAATCTGAGAGTGCTGTATCAATAGAAACTAGCAAACATTATCATACCAAAGAGCAATGTGGAGGCATGTGTGCTCAAGGGGAGTTCAGCTGTTCCTATGAATAAAGCAATAGAAAGGAAAAATGAAGAGGACAGATAGTCCGTCAGGAAAACAAATTCCAGCCATGAAGGACCAAACTCCATTTACTGTGACAAATGTGTACTGACAATCCAAGACAAAATCAGAGATGAAACGCCATAATTATGAGGAAAACAACCAACAAAATCAGAATGAATTCAATCAGGATTGCAGAGTGTCAATTGCAAGAGATTTCTTCTGAGAATCTCTGACATGAAAAAACATAAATGCCAATAGCCAGTACATTGTTGACATGTTTCTTTTTTGCAGCTAGCCATCATCCTTTGGGATGGGCTACCAAAGACCGAAGTGTGTGCGTGTCAGTGTGTGGTGTGTGTGTGTGTGTGTGTGTGTGTGTGTGTGTGTGTGTGTGTGTGTGTGTGTGTGTGTCAGAAGGCCTTTCACTGAACTCTCCACGAGTGAGACATAGAACTTTGTATGCCCAAAGGAAGAAACACATGCTAACTTCAGCCTTCGGCAAGCCGAGGATGGTGAAAGGCTAAGGTGCATCAGTCTAGCAAGCTGATCACCTAAATCAGTTGCCACTATTACTTGCAGATTGGACCACATTCCCCTGCAAGAAATAAACTCATAGTGGGTATGGCTGAAATTCAGGTTCAGGTGTGTGTGCACGCATACATGGGCATGTCTGTTATTGCTGTATCTACTTGCAAGACAAATTTTAACAACAAGAAAGGCTTCTACATGTACGAGGTGTGTAAGGACAGAAAGTGTTGGGAGTTAATATTAACGAGTTTTGAGGTCGCGGAGTGTGGGAGACGTGTTGCAGTAGATTATCAATAGATCGTTTGAGAAAAACAACGTCTCGTGACATATGATGAAAGGAGAGCGAGATTTATAGTCGAAGCTGTGCAGTAGACTAGACCCCACAGATTCAGTGAGTGTATTGTGCCTAGGTCAAGTTTTGCATGCCGAGGAAGTCCAAGAGGCTTCAGGAATGGCAGTTGCAGCAATCACAGAATATGTCTGAGTTGGGGGATACCATAGCTATGTCGGGAAGCCATAGCATTACAGAGCCAGGCGGCATGTAAATTATTGTGGTGGATCATGGAGAGGATGAGGCAGCAAAGAGAGATCGAGAGAACCATAATCGGCGGCAAGACATCCAGTTTTCTCAGGGTTGATCCAAGCTTTTTCTATGTCAGGAAGAAGTTCCCAGTCAGTGGAGCAGCCACAGGGAAGGGGAAAGCTACGCGAGCGGACGTGCACAAATTTCACACAGAAGCTGTCGAAGCGTCAAGAATGTCAGCACGGGAAGATGCGCGGACAGGTGGGAATGCCTCATGAACAAAGTCCAGCGGAAGAAGGATCCAAAAGACAGCAGCGTGAGTTCAGTGTTGGTGATGAGTGGCTATGCCAAGTAGAGGGAGATAGAGAGGCATTTCTCGAGGCGGTTCGTGAGAATAGCCAGAGTTTAGTGAGTGGGTTACAAGCTGTGCAGACACCAGCTGCTGTCCTTAGGCGCAAGCCCAAATACTGCAAATTAGAAGATGCTGATGATGTAAAACATTATCTGGTCACATTGCAACTTCCTATCATGTACCTAAAGAAGCTTGGGTGCAAAGAGTGGTACCCCTGCTGACCGGGAAAGGACAGGCTGCTAACATGTGTATGGATTTGGAGAAGACTGTGATTACGATGAATTGAAGAAAGCCATTTTTCATTGTTATGACGATAACGAGGAGACATACGGGCAATGTTTCAGGAGCTACCACAAACTGCCAGAAGAGAGTTATGTCGAGTCGGGCATCAAATTGAAGAATTTGTTCACCAAATGGATCCAACCTGCAGCAGTTGATCTGTTGCAGTTGCTGGATGACATGCCTCCTGAGTTGAAAGTTTCAGTGAAAGAAAGAAGACCAGAGACATTGAAAGAAGCATCTGAGATGGGAGACAACTACATAGCTGCCAGAAAGGCTAGCAAGGATAAGAGAGTTTGCACTAACTGTGGCAAGGCAGGACATATAGCTAGAGTCTGTCATGTATCAGAAGCAAAGACGGATCAGAAAACAGCTGGTGAACAGAAAGGAGTGACAAAGACAAAGACTGTGTCTGGAAAGAGCAAGAACGTCACGTGTTTCTCTTGCAGAGAGATAGGTCACTCGTGTTTCTCTTGTGGAGAGATAGGTCATGATGCTTCTAAGTGCTCTCAGAAATTAAAGACAGACAGGAGGTTTCAGATTGAAAGACTCTCCTTTTGGTCACTCAAGGAAGGCGAGCTACCGACTTTGCGCCGTACCCAAGGAAATGTGCGGAGCCAATTCTTTTGTGGTTCAAGGTGAGGTAGACGGCCTGTTTCTATTTTAGTCGATACGGGTTGCACACAGTGTTGGTGACAAGTAACTGTGAGTAGCAAAATCAACCGCCGATCACAAGTTCAAGTCAAGCGTTGTCATGGAGACATGAGATCATATCCTACAGCCAACGTACGAGTGACCGTTGATGGAAAGACTCATCATGTAAAGGTGGGGTTCTGGCACAGCTGCCACAGCCAGTACTACTAGGCCAGGATGTGTCAATGTTACCTAAGCTGGTTAAAGGTGAAGTCAGTGCGTGTCTAGTTCTGATGAGAGCAGAAAGAGAAAGGCTGAGCAAGAGGACGACCGACGTTTGTTGAGGGCTAATCAACAGTCAGGGGAAAGTCTTAGTTCTATAGTGCCAGATGACGACGCAGAGTTTTAGAGACTAGCTGTCGGTCTGGATGATGGACTATTCCAAGTCGGCGGGAAGGCCAGAAAGAATTGTAAACAGAGGCCATTAGCCAAGAGCATGTTTATTTTGTTTGTGGATCAAGCCAATTAATAGTGATACCCAAGCAGTCAAGCTTGAGTCGAGTGTGGGAGCACGAGAGTCCAGTTCAGGGGAAGCTCAAATCACCATTGACGATTTAGTAGAAAAATCGGAATCTGGTGAAGGAGATGCAGATGATGATGGTGAGGGTTGTCCTAGTATTGTGGACACCAAGAAGCTCAAGCATCTCCAGGCTAACGATCCTACTCTCTCAAGGATCAAAGAGCAGGCTGAGAGGGACAAGAGAGATTGTTTCTGGCAGGATGGCCTACTGTATCGCCGGTGGAATCCCACGGAAAACGAGGGAGTAGACAATATGGTTGTGAATCAATTAGTTCTTCCAGTTCAGTGTCGGGAATCATTGATGAAGTCTGCACATGCTATTCCAGCCTCGGGTCACCTGGGACGCAGGAAGACTTTGAGCCGCATTCAACAACAATTCTTCCAGCCAGGAATATCTCGTGATGTTACAGAATACTGTCGGTGCTGTCCAGCATGTCAGAAGTCGGCGGGTCGGAGAGCCAGAAACATGGCACAAATGACTTTAGTGCCTGTGGTTGAGGAGCCTTTCAAACGAGTGGCCATGGATATAGTGGGTCCACTCAATCGCAAGTCGCAGTGTGAATCAGTACATCCTGGTGATGAGTGATTATGCGACATGGGTATTCAGAGGCAGTAGTACTAAAAAGCATGAAAGCAGTCCATGTGGCAGAGCAACTATGAAAGATTTCCTCACAAGTGGGAGTACCACAGGAGATACTAACAGATCAAGGATCTAACTCTACTTCCCCATTATTTAAGGAGGTCTTAGAGAATGGTACGAGTGAAGCCCCTTCGCACAAGTCGTTATCATCCACAGACAGATGGACTTGTAGAGCGTTTTAATGGTACATTGAAAGGGATGATTAGGCGGTTACCAAAGAAAGAGCTAGGTGATTGGGACTAGATGTTGGTTGCCCTATCTCTTGTTTGCATATTGGGAGATGTCTCAAGCGAATACCGGATTATCGCCCGTTGAGTTGCTTTATGGTCACAGAGTGAGAGGACCACTGGATACACTTAAGGAATCCTGAGAGGGAGACAAGAGATCCAGTGACAGTGTTGCCAAGTATGTTTTAGAGATGCGAGAGCACATCGCAGCCATGAGGACCATAGCTCATGAAAATCAGGCGCAGTCATACAGGAAGCAGAAGCCATACTATGATCGCATATCCAGAGACAGGTCATTCAAGGAAGGGCTCAAGGTTCTGGTATTATTGCCATCATCCAACAAAAAGCTTGCAGCAGAGTGGCAAGGACCATATGGGATCAGTAGAAGAACAGGTCCTGTAGACTAAGAAGTAGACATGAAAGGCAAATGGAAGCAACATAGTGTTTCACGTGATCATGCTAAGGGCTTGGCATAGCCCTACGGAAACAAACACAATGGATGTCTTGGAAGCCATTGTTGAAGATGAGAAAGATCTAACCAAGATTCCTACTAGTGACACAGGACCAACTCACGTAGTAGTAGACGAAGACCTCTCTGCCAAGCAAAGGAGCA
Source organism: Corticium candelabrum (assembly GCF_963422355.1). Classification (NCBI taxonomy): domain Eukaryota; kingdom Metazoa; phylum Porifera; class Homoscleromorpha; order Homosclerophorida; family Plakinidae; genus Corticium; species Corticium candelabrum. The sequence goes on from NC_085090.1 coordinate 1,285,450, forward strand.
AGCTGAAGGATATCCCGGATAGATATTCAGCGGTCTTCAGCAATCTGCTGGTCATACAAGTGTTGTAGAACACCGAATTGACACTGGGTCTGCTAGATCAATGCAGCAGAAACCCTATCCTATGCCCCGGTCTCAAGAGGCAGTGGTCGAGAAGGAAATCCAAAGAATGGTCGATCTGGATACTATTCAAGAGTCTCAGAGCGGCTGGTCTTCGTCTGTAATTTCTTTGGAGCCAAAACGGGAGGGCTCTATGCGATTCTGCATAGACAGTAGAGAATTAAACAAAGTGTCTAAATTTGAAGCCTAACCTATGCCTAGGATTGAGGATGTCAATGTCATTGACCAGCTAGAACCAGCAAGATACATATCTACACTGGATTTGACAAAGAGCATATTGGCAGGTGCCTGTGAGTAAAGATTCGATAGAGAAGACAGCATTTGTCACCTCCAGTGGATTGTATGAATTCAAGAGGATGCCATTCGGACTGCATGGTGCCCTGGCAACCTTCCAAAGGCTTGTAAACAAGGTGTTAAGAGGCTGCCAGAGTTTGCACTAGCGTATCTGGATGACATAGTCATTTAGTGCTACAAGGAAGAACACTTACTGTACCTGGAACAGGTCCTCACATGCTTGTCAGGAGCAGGTCTGACAGCCAAACCAGAGAAGTGCCAACTCGGGCCACAGCAGGTTGTTTACCTGGGTTATGTGGTAGGAGGAGGAGGTCAGATTAGACCAACTGAAGACAAGGTGCAAGCGATTAAAGATAGTGCAAGGCCCTTCAACAAGAAGGATGTGCAGAGCTTTTTGGGTCTCACGGGGTAATACCGCAGATTTCTACTTAATTATGCTGACATTGCAGCTCCTCTATCAGATTTGACGAACCAGAGGCAATCATGATTGGAGGTCATGTGAAATAATGAAAGTGAGAAGGCATTCCAGACAATAAAGTAGCCCTGTGCAGTTATTTTGTCCTGGCAAACCCAGTCTATGACCAATGCTTTGTGTTACGCACTGATGCTTCAGAAAGAGGAATTAAAGCAGAATTACTGCAATACGCGGATAGGCAACAACGCACTATAGCGTTTCTAAGCAGAAACTTGCAGCCAAGAAAACGCAACTATTCTACCATCACAAAGTCTGGCAACAGTCTGGGCGATCAAGAGTACCATATTTACGTCAATGGAAGAGAGTTTGACGTACAGACGAACCATGCACCCTTGATGTGGCTGCACCGCATGAGGGACAAAAACTAAAAGTTGGCAAGATGAAGTTTAGTGTTGCAGCAGTACCAGTTCCGGGTTACTCACATTCCTGGGAAAAAGTTTGAGCACATTTGCTATGGAAGAATGGGCAAGAATATTGTCAGAGCCTTGTACAATTGTACAGATATTATTGAGTTTTGAAGTCACGAGCGCAGGAGACGTGTGTTGCAGTAGATTTTCAATAGATCGTTTGAGAATTGCAACGTCTCATGACAAAGTGATATTGTTGTGGATTTTGTCTTGCATATTCGCCAGATAAATCTTTGTTCTGTGTGTTTTCTCAGCCCACATACGTTACCTCTATCTATTTGGCACTGTGGACTTTTAGTGACAAAACGGGCTTCTTCAACTAAGATAACATTTCCTCAGATTTAGAGTTTTTGTTCTTGAATTATGGCTGAGTTCTACATGCACAGTAAAGTATACGTTCGTTTAGCCGCCTGTGTGTTTGACCTCCTGAACATTGATTGCCCACTTAATTGTGCATCGAGGCATCAGCACTCCCACTGCTTTCATTGTTCTAGTCTGGAAGTTCAGCCAATGATCGTGCCAATTCAACAATGCAACGAAAAGCCTTAAAGGACAGCTGTTGCTTAAGATCATTAAAACACAACAAACCTCTAGTACATCAGGGTTGTCCCCAGCATACAAAAGGCATGGCGCTCTGCCGTGCCTTGGCTCCCGCGTGGTACAGGCCCACCATGCTTTACTGAGTAGGCAGTGGCTACTAGAGTGCGCCCACACATTTTACGCCATGTGAGAAAATTTGTAGATCTCGGGATTCTGAGCACGTACAAGTATATACAGAAACCAGGTGGAGACAACCGGTAAATAGAGATGGGGTACATGTAATGTAGTTATGATTATTTAACCCCAAAACTGACAAGTTCCGCATTGTGATGTGTAAAGCACCGTCCTAGACCCGCCTCATTTTGACATAAGCAGATAAGCTAAATGTTTAATTGCATTCTTTTACCAGACACTACTTTAATTAGCTGTCTCTGTAACAGTTGTTCTTTGAGTCTGTTCTCTTGTGTAGCTATGAAGACAACAAACTTTGCATTTTAAAAATTTGCAAAGTTGTTTAAGGCAAGCAACTAATTCTTTGCATCATATTATTTTAGTTCTTTGCTTAGAGGGCCTGGGATGTTTGGTGTGATGGTAAGACCAATTAGGGGGATGACTGCCATATGGTATGAACTTGATTGCAAATACAAGTACCCAAAAAGCAACAGTGGTTGTCATGCACCGCCCACAATTGCGTCGGTAGCAACTGCAGTTTCCCCTCTAGCATCACTAAACGTTTCTATTTGGCGTGTAGCTACTGCAGAATATTAGACGGCTCTAGAGAACTAACAATGAACAGGTTAACAATAGAAATAAATGAGGAAGACTTGTCAGAACTGCGACAAGATTCTCCATAGAGACCAAAAAAATGATAACAATGACTAGCACAACAACCTTGATTCTTGTTGCTATTATGTTGGGAGCATCTAGGCGAATCTAAGGCGTGTCGTTGTAGCGGAGTAGGTAGTGGTCTGTAGATATGTTGCCCTTCCGAATCATGTGTTGTCGACTGATTATGCGAATCAAATATCTATTGCTCGAGCTCTGAAAATTTCTCACAGGCTTTAACGAACTTTTTAGTTTGACGCATATTCCAAGTTGTGTTGTAGTACCCTAGCTTCGTCTGCACCAATCAGTGTCCAGTGTTGGCTTACAATAAATGACATATCCCACTTCCGCTACACATTGACCGGTCAATAAATCGGGCCGTATAACTGCCTGGGGCTACTGGTTTATCAAGATGTGAATTGTTTGTGAACATAACAATTAGGCTACTGAAACATATCTGTCAGCCAGAACAAACAAACGTGGGTCTACGGATGCGTACGGAAATCATAATGAGTTCTTTCATGCGTGTAGCAAGTGCAGACCTGAGCAAACTAAACTGAGAGTCGTCCTTCTGAAAAAAATTAACCGTGGTTAGGCATCAAGCTACAGAAAGATAATCGCGCGCACAGAACGCTGTAAACCAGCTACATGGTAGAAGGTGGATACGGCTTCCATCTTGCCTCCGAACTTCATGCACAAACCTTGCAAGCCAGTAGTTCATTTCTCTTTTGTTCGTAACATGCACATCATGCACATACCGCCCGAGCGCTCCCTCTTCAGTTGGCTGCTTGTTTCTCCATTTCTTCCATGCGTTGAACACTCTAACCGCGCACATGCAGTAGCTTTTGTGGGGTTAGAGGGAACACACAAATCAAGAAACTTATGAAAACTACTGGATGAAATTGGAAACGAGATTCAGAAGACTGCTGATCAGAAACAACATCAACGTCTAGCAGTTTACTAGCTTCCAAAAAATCAATAACTGGCAATTCTGCTGTTTCAATGCCCAAGTCGATTTCAGAACATTTTGCTACACAACTGATTTGAACTTCCGCGCCTAGAGGATATCAACGCCTCAGCTGGATGCTACAAGCCGGTTATAGACCTTCTGGCAAGTGTATAAACAAATACACCCCGCTGCGCCCAGCTCGTTAGCACTCGGGCTTCGTCCTCGTGCCAACTCGTGGGTGGAGCGGGGTGTATTTCATTTATACACTCGCCAGCGGTCTATAACCTATACTTGTACTGCAATGTGTGAGTCATACTAATCCTTGACCTAAAACCCCTCCTCTTTTTAGCACAATGATTGTGGTAAGTTATTGTGAGAATGTGCACACGCTAGATTAGTTTGGCGAAAATGAGTGCTCCATTACTGAAAGACAACGTAGCTGCCAGTGTACTTCCCGTGATACTCCATCACAGTTAATTCCCGTTCGTGTCAGTGGCAATGGCAACTGCCTCTTTCATGCCTTAAAAGTGGCATTGGCTGCAACCGTAAAATGTTTGCAAGTGCCAACGGTTAGTGATCTTTGAAGAAACTGCGCCGACGAACTGGAAAAGAACGGAGCAATTTACGCAGCCCTTATTGTAAGGCAAGCCCCTAATTAGCGTCAGTGTCAGGGATCGGGACACGTTGCATCCAGGATCGTTAGCTACTACAATCATGTCTATCCAATGCTGCTTTGACAGCTTTGACAAGTGTAGCGGAAAAAAAGCGTACTGTTGTAAACTTTAAAAGATGTTTTCTTTTCTTTTAACAGGTAATGGCATCTGATTCCTGGTAGAAATTGTCCAAAAGCATTGCAACAAATGGGAACAAAATAAGTTTTAGGTTTGGTACACATCAGCAGAACACTGGGTACATAGACAGGTCTATATATACTATCTCTAATAAGACTGTCAAGCAAGTTTGATTGGCTTCTTGATTAAAATGCGTTACGTTAAAAAATTGTGCGGGGGCGTGGTCATGAGAATTTCCGCCATGTCTCACAAAAATCCTGGGGACAACCCTGCTACATGAAATCACTGATCATGAAAAGAACACTGAAAACTAATCTAACAGTTAGTCAGATTCTAGGAA